>NC_092228.1:34618294-34782240 GCF_036320965.1 Panulirus ornatus | reverse complement strand
AGCATTGGAAGTAATATAGGTCGTTCATACTGCAGCCAAAATAGGAATGCATGAATGTATAGGACTCCCAACCACGTTGTATGAAAGCACAGATGTTCTACGGAAATGAAGATAATGCAGGAAGATGTGGATGCGTTGTAAATGAAATGTTATTGAGACAGTATGTGTGCGAGTTGGTTTGATCAAGTAAACAGATAACGGGTAAGAAAAACTTGGGGTAATAAAGGAGTGTGCTTAAGGAGCAAAAGAGAGTGTACCAAAATATTTGAGACATATGGAGAAGAATTTAGCAGGTGAGGTTGACAAGGTAGGATATATATCAGAAGTATAGGTGAAAGGAAAGGGAGAGACCAAACAAACTGGAGTGACAGTGAGTTGAATTTGAAAAATAATTTTGGATGATCGGGTCTGGAAACATGAGAGAGGGGAAAGGCATGCACGGGTTATAGAGCTTATTTGGTTTATATATATTTTTTCTTTTACCAATTTTAGTACAATTTGCTCCTAGCATGGCTCCTTCTCATTGGTTCACTATAAGCACTGCAGAAGGGAAACAATATACACATTGCAAGCTCAGAGCCAACCTTAAATCTGAGTATCTGTAACCTTGAATAATTTTTGATTTCGAACTAAGTAAGTTTAGAATCATATTATCCAACTCTAGAGGATTTGTATCACAAATCCAGATTCATATATTTCACTTTTTTTCCACTGTACTCAATCTATCATTGTCTATTTTTTTCTTTTAGATATGAAGACAAAAGTTGAAATTATCGTACAATTTGTGGATGCGGTCAGCCATTTTTAAAGTGTGAGGGTCCCATTTTCCTACATTTTCATGTGAAAACTTTACCTATGCATTCTGATTACCATTATCTAATATTTCAATGCCTTTTTACATTTGCTTTAGTCCCCACCAAGAGATACACGCCCTAGTCATATATCCTCACTGATCCTTTATAGGCCCTAAATAAAATTTATGCTATAATTTTGTTTTCTCGTTTCTGCTTAGATACGTAAAACTTTGCACTATGCGGAGAATTCCCTATTTACAGTGCCCGCTCATTACAATATCAAATTGAATACATAAACTGATCCCTGTTTGCACACTTCTTGTTACATCTACCAATGTGGATGCATGAACCCTGAAATCTTGACTTTTTGCTTAAAGCAGTATCACGAAACAACCCATCTGGCAACCCCATTTTAATATGTATTTAACTTTGCTAGTAACCATTGATGTGAAACCTTGTATAAAATTCATTTTGAAAACAGAACAGATGCCATTTAACTGCTCTAGCTTATTTCTAAGTTTTATGTTTCATTATATCGTAAAAGAGATCAAGCACATAGTCAAACATGAGCTATTTCGTCGAACACTGCATTAAAATACTTTAATAACAATTGTCCTCTAAATGGTTTTTCAATTTTGTCCCAAATTATAGGTTCCATAAGTTTACCAATTACAGATTGTTAAACAATTGGATGATAGATATATTACCTTCTTTGAATAACAGTGTTTTACTGAAAATTCCTCTGAGCTTCTCCAAAGCAACTGACCCATTCAAAAGAGCAGCCAAGTTTCTTATTTTTGTTCCATTTCCTCTTGATAAAACGTCTTAACTATTACTTCAAATAGTTGCAGAAAAACTAATCAGTCTTATTAATGAAAATGGAACCTCTTCCATGCTAAGCATATATGATTATCATGAACACGGATTCCCCTATTTCAGAATTATCGAAGGAAAAAGAGATATGGAGAGAGGGCAAGTATGCAGTCTGTTGTGGATGAGAGAGCTTCGTAGTGAGCCAGTTGTTGTTTGCTGATGATGCAGCGCTGGGATGATTCGGGTGGGAAACTGCAAAAGATGGTGAATGAGTCTGTAAATTATATGAAAGAAGAAAGCGTGACTAAATGTAATAAAGCAAGGTTATTAGGTTCAGTAGGGTTTGAAGACAAGTCAATTGGGAGGAAAGTTTTGAACGGAGAAAAACGGGAGGAAGTGAAGTGTTTTAGATATCTGGGAGTGGATTTGGCAGCGATGGAGCCATGGAAGGGGAAATGAATCATAGGATGGGGAGGGAGCGAAAGTTCTGGAGTGTTGAAGAATGTGGGGAAGTCCAGAACGTTATCGGAAAGCAAAAATGGTAAGTTGAAGGAAATAGTGGTTCCAACAATGTTATATGGCTGCGAGGCTGGGCTAAGATAGAGTTGTGCGAGGAGGTTGATGTGCTGGAAATGAGATGTTTGAGGATAATATGTTGTGAGAAATGTTTGTTCGAGTAAGCAAGGAAAGGGTAAGAGAGATGAATGGAAATAAAAAGATGTGGTTGAGAGAACAGAAGAGGTGTTTTGAAATGGTTTCGTCACATGAGGGAATGAGTGAGGAAAGATTGGCAAAGAGGATAATATGTGTCAGAGGTGAGGGAAGGAGAGAATAGGGGACCAAATGGAGGTGGACAGATGGAATGAAAAAGAATTTTAGAGTGATCGGGCCTGAACATGCAAGAGGTGAAAGGCGTGCAAGAATAGAGCGAATTCGAACGATTGTGTATACCTGTCAACGTGCTCTCAATGGATTGAACTAGGGCATTTGAAAGCGTCTGTGTAAACTATGGAAAGTTGTGTGGGGCCTGGATGTGGAAACGGAGCTGTGTGTTTTGTGCATTAACGTGACAGCTAGAGACTGAGTGTAAACGAATGTCCTTTGTTGTATCTTCCTAGCACACCTCGCGCACTTTCGGGGAGGAGATTTTTCATTTCTTGTGTTGCGGGGTGGCGACGGGAATGAATAAAGGCAGACAGTATGAATTATGTACATGTATATATGTTATATGTATGTGTGAGTATATATATATATATATATATATATATAATATAATAATAATATAATATATAATATAATATATATATATATATAGATATATATATATATATATATATATAAAGAGAAGAGTAGTGAAAAGCTTGCGAAGATGAAAGCCGGCAAGCAGTAGGTTGGATGTATTGCAGTGGAATTTATTAAAAAAGGGGGTGACTGTATTGTTGACTGGTTGTTAAAAGGTTATTATAATGTATGATGACTCCATGGTGAGGGGCCTGAGGATTGGCGGAATGCGTGCATAGTGCCATTGTACAAAGGCAAAAGGGATAAGGTGAGTGCTCAAATTACAGAGGTATAAGTTTGTTGAGTATCCTGGGTAAATTATATGGGAGGGTATGATTGAGAGGGTGAAGGCATGTACAGAAGCATCAGTATTGGGGAAGAGCAGTGTGGTTTCAGAAGGGGTAGAGGATGTGTAGATCAGGTGTTTGCTTTGAAGAATGTAGTGAGAAATACTTAGAAAAGCAAATGGATTTGGTATGTACATTTATGGATCGGAGAAGGCATATGATAGAGTTGATAGAGATGCTCTGGGAAGGTATTAAGAATATATGGTGTGGGAGGAAAGTTGTTAAACAGTGAAAAGTTTTATCTAAGATGTAAGCATGTGTACGTGTAGGAAGAGAGGAAAGTGATTGGTCTCATGAATGTAGTTTTCGGGAGGGTGTGTGATGTCTCCATGTTGTTTAATTTGGTATGGATGGGGTTGTTAGGAGGTGAATGCACGATTTTGGAAAGAGGGCAAGTATGAAGTCAGTTGGGAGGAGAAGCTTGGAAGTGAGTCAGTTGTTGTTCGCTGATGAAAACAGCGCTGTGGCTGATTCATGTGAGAAACTGCAGAAGCTGGTGACTGAGTTTGGTAAAGTGTGTGGAAGAAGAAAGTTAAGAGTAAATGTGAATAAGAGCAAGGTTATTAGGTACAGTAGGGTTGAGGGTCAAGTCAATTGGGAGGTGAGTTTGAATGGAGAAAAACTGGAGGAAGTGAAGTGTTTTAGATATCTGGGAGTGGATCTGGCAGCGGATGGAACCATGGAAGCGGGAAGTGGATCATAGGGAGGGGGAGGGGGCGAAAATTCTGGGGGCCTTGAAGAATGTGTGGAAGTCGAGAACATTATCTCGGAAAGCAAAAATGGGTATGTTTGAAGGAATAGTGGTTCCAACAATGTTGTATGGTTGCGAGGCGTGGGCTATGGATAGAGTTGTGCGCAGGAGGATGGAGGTGCTGGAAATGAGATGTTTGAGGACAATGTGTGGTGTGAGGTGGTTTGATCGAGTGAGTAACGTAAGGGTAAGAGAGATGTGTGGAAATAAAAAGAGCGTGGTTGAGAGAGCAGAAGAGGGTGTTTTGAAGTGGTTTGGGCACATGGAGAGAATGAGTGAGGAAAGATTGACCAAGAGGATATATGTGTCGGATTTGGAGGGAGCGAGGAGAAGAGGGAGACCAAATTGGAGGTGGAAAGATGGAGTGAAAAAGATCTTGTGTGATCGGGGCCTGAACATGCAGGATGTGAAAGGAGGCAAGGAATAGAGTGAATTGGAGCGATGTGGTATAACCGGGTTGACGTGCTGTGAAGTGGATTGAATCAAGGCATGTGAAGCGTCTGGGTAACCATGGAAAGCTGTGTAGGTATGTATATTTGCGTGTGTGGACGTATGTATATACAGTGTAGGGGGGGGGCATTTCTTTCGTCTGTTTCCTTGCGCTACCTCGCAAACGCGGGAGACAGCGACAAAGTATAAAATATAAAATGAATATATAATATATATATATAAATATATATATATATATATATATATATATATATACTATATATATATATGTATGTATACGCTGAGATGCATAGGTATTTGTATATGCTGTGTGGACGTGTATGTATATACATGTGTATGTGGTTGGTTGGCCATTCTTTCGTCTGTTTCCTTGCGCTACCTCGCGAACGCGGGAGACAGCGACAAAGTATAATGAATATGTATATATATATATATATATATATATATTTATAGATAGATAGAATAGATAGATAGTAGATAGATAGATAGATAGATATATAACTGGTTGTTTACTTTGTTTATGGAAGATTTAATTTTGGGAAGTAAATGCAGTAGTTTTGGAGAGATGGGCATGTATGCAGTCTATTCTGGTGAGAGGTCTCGGAAGTGAGTCTGCTGTTCGCTAATGATACAGCGCTCGTGGCTGTTTCGGTGAAAACCGGAGAGACTGGTGACTGAGTCTGGTGAAGTGTGTGAAAGAAGAAAGTTGAGAATAGATGTGAATATGAGCAAGGTTATCAGGTTCAGTAGGGTCGAAGGACAAGTTATTTGGAAGGTATGTTTGAGTGGAGAAAATTGGAGAAGTAGAGTTGATTTGATATCTGGAGGAGTGACATAGCAGTGATGGAACTATGGAAGCGAAATTGAGTCTCAGGTGGGTAAGGACGGGAAGCTTCTGGAAGCGTTGAAGAATGTGGGGGAAGTTTAAAAACTTATCTCGAGAGCAAAAATGGGTAAGTTGAAGGAATAGTCCGCTCCAAAAATGTTATATGCTTGCGAGGCATGGCTGTTTGATCGGTTGTGGGGAAGGAGGATGGATGTGTTCAAAATAAGATGTTTTGAAACAATATATGGTGTGAGGTGGTCCTGATCGAGTAAGTGATGAAAGAGATAAGAGAATGTGTGGTAATAAAAAGAGTGTGGTTGAGAGAGCAGAAGAGCGGTATTGCAAAAGTTTGGTCACATGGGAGAATGAATGAGGAAAGATTGATATATTGGAATAGTCGCTCTAAAAATGTTATATGCTTGCGAGCATGGGCTGTTGATCAGGTTGGTGCGAAGGAGGATGGATGTGTCAAAATAAGATGTTTGAGAACAATATATGGTGTGAGGTGTCTGATCGAGTAAGTAATGAAAGAGTAAGAGAGATGTGTGGTAATAAAAAGAGTGTGGTGAGAGAGCAGAAGAGCGTGTATGCAAAGTTTTGGTCACATGGAGAGAATGAATGAGGAAAGATTGATAAATGGATATATTTTTCAGAGTTGAGGAACGAGGAGAAGTGGAAGACATGTCTGTTGGGGTAGCGACAGCAATGATGAATGCAGCTGGTATGAATACGTACATGCATATTTATGCGTTATTGTATGTACATGCGTATATTTGCCTTTGTGTATGTCTATGTATGGTATACGTTGAAAATGAATATTTTATTTATGTGTGCATTTTTGGCATTTATGTATATACATGTGTACCTGGTGGCTTGGGCCATTCCCCGCCTTTTTTCCTTGCGCTACCTCGCTGACGTGGGAGACGGCGATTAAGTGTAATATGAAGAAAAATAGATCATTAGATATGGCTTGGAATTTGTCATTTTTCATATAATCAAGTGACTTCTAAAAGTAATATTATACCATTCCTAAAAGAAAAAATACAGTTACACTCATTAACTATAGAAAGCCATTTAGTAATTCGTGAAATCTCACAAAGATTAATATAAAGCACCTCCTTTCTATTTTTTCCAGAAAGCCACATACAAACGATGTACTGACAGAGGTCTTATCATTTCAGAGAAACTTGGGGCGAAAAAACTTGAAAATGGATCATGGTATGGTGTGATGGGACAGCTACACAGACGTGAAATTGACATAGGACTTGCGGCCTTCGTTATCTCCGTCCAATGGGTCGAAGTTCCAGACCTGACGGCTCCGTATATGGCCGAGGTAATGTGATTAAGAGAAAAAAAATGGCTGTCCAACTTGTCACTGTAAACTGTAGTTTCTCATCATCAGTATAAGCATTGTTTCCGTGGTGAGAAAAGAGATCATCATTGTAAGTAAATTACGATACAGCATGTGGTTTTCTCTACAATGATTAAATTTGTCAATTTGTTGCGATATCTTTAAACAATGTAAAAAAATACTCTTAATTATCATGAGAATATGATATTACCAAAATATTTTACAGAAGCATTGTGGACTTAGCACCAGTGTCTATGCTTGAAAAAGAAATAGTGAAATGGAATTATGCCACTTGATATGTGAGAAAAACAATACCCACTATAATCATCTACTGTCTAGTTATCTGCGACCATCCATCCATTTCTAAGATAATAAAGCCCATAGGGCATCCTCAACATCATTCAAAAAATGACCGGAGTGTTTCAATGAATCATGGACTTCATAAATGTAAAATTACTTCTCATTTTATGGAAACAAAATATATCAATTCATCACGTGAGACATTTCTCTCCTCTCTCTCATCATCATTCATCCAGCTCTCTCTCTACTCTCTCTCTCGCTCACTCTCTCTCTCTCTCTCTCACTCTGATATATATAAATATAATATAATTTTTTTTTTTTTTTCATACTATTCGCTATTTCCCGCAATAGCGAGGTAGCGTTAAGAACAGAGGACTGGGCCTTTGAGGAAATCCTCCCTGGACCCTCATCTGTTCCTTCATTTGGAAAAAAAAAAAAAAAAAAAAAAACGAGAGGGGAGGATTTCCAGCCCCCCGCTCCCTTCCCTTTTAGTCGCCTTCATACTACACGCAGGAATACGTGGGAAGTATTCTTTCTCCCCTATCCCAGGAATATATATATATATATATATATATATAATATAATATATAATATATATATATATATATATATATAAATAATATATATATATATATATATATAATTGGAAAGGATGAACATTTTGAGCGTGATCAAGATATTCGTATGAGTCCACGGGGAAAATGACACACGATAATTTCCCAAGTGCACTTTCGTGTAACAATCACATCATCAGGGGAGACACAAGAGATAAATAAAGTCAGTTGATATACATCGAAGAAAAGAAGCTAGGACGCCATTTGGTAAACGTGATTGTCCAAAACACACGAGCGTTCATAAACTTATCATTTTACAAATTCTATCAACAATAAAGTTAGCTAATTTGTATAGACCATCACTAATATTAAGATTATAATTCTTTGTGTATTTAATGATAGAAGATTCAATGATATTTCTCTTGATAATAGAGTTAAAGCTAATAACTGAGATGGCATTACTCCAGTCAATACAATGATCATAGTTTTTAACGTGATTAAACAAGGCATTTGATTCATGTCCCTCTCTATACAATATTTATGTTGCTTAATTCTAACAGAAAGATGCTTACCAGCCCGACCAGCATAAAATTTATCACAATTTCCACAAGGCACTTTATAGATGCATCCAACAGAATTTTCCGGTGAATTCCTGATTAAGATATTCATTATAGTATTATTGTTGCTAAAGGCAACATTTACAATAGAGGATTTAAGCAGCATGAGAAGTAAAGTGAAATTATTATCAAAAGGGAGAACTAAAATATTCTTAGTGTCAATAGGAGGTTTGGGCTCAACTCTATAAAATAATTTCTTTGCTAATCTAAGGGATTTATCAATAAAAGATCTAGGGTACTTTAACTTAGCTCCAGTAGAATATATTTTCTGAAACTCATCATCAATGAACTCTAGACTGCAAATACGTAATGCCCTAGGGAACGTAGATTGAAATGATAATTTAAATCTGTTATGTTGAGATGAGTTATAATGGATACATGAGCATACATTGGTTGGTTTTCTGTATATCAAAAACTTAAACTCTTTTCCTTGCCTATGGATCATGCAATATGAAAATGGTAACATACCATTATTTTCATTTTCTACAGTAATTTTGATGGAAGGTACTAAATTGTTAAGTAAGAGGAGAAATATTTGTAAATTTTCATTTGTTGGCCAAACAAAAAGAGCATCTACATACCTAAACCAAATTGTATTAGAAGGTAAGATATCCTTCAGTAATATTGTTTCACAAAATTCTTTATAAAGATTACTTAGTGCAGGTGAAAGAGGGTTACCCAATGCCATACCAAATTATCAAGCATAATAATCTCCATTGAATTGAAATACACGATCTTTTATACACAATTTTATCAGTTCAATGAAAACAGACTTTGAAACAGGTTAATGAATATCGTCCAAAGCATCAAATAAATATTCTAAGAGGTCATCAACTGGAACTCTAGTGAAAAACTAACTAGTTTGAAATCAGAATTAACATTGATATTGTTTAGCTTGTTGACTAAATCTACATTTTTCATGATATTAGAATTTGATACCTTACCCACTAAAGGGTTTAATAAAGAAACTAACAATTTTGACAGTTTATATGGGACGGAGCTTATTGAACTCACTATTGGTCTTGCTGGAAAATTCTGTTTATGTGTTTTGATAAGTCCATACATATATGGCAATGAAGGGGACAAAGATGACAAACTTTTGATAAGAGAACTATTTCCTTTGAACAACCACTTCATTTCTTTATTGAATTAAGAATCAAATGCTTCAAAGGGATTTTTACTAATTTTAGAATGTGTTGTGTCTTCATTTACAAGATCATTCATTTTAGGTGAATAGCTACTTTTGTCTAAAATCCCAACAGTGTTAGCCTTATCTGCTTTAGTAATATGTATATCCTTGTCTTTTTTTTTAAAGGTGTTAATAGCGCTTACAAATCTTTTCGGGCAATTAGGTTCCACTGGTTTTGACAAATTGGCAAAAACTAAACCCTTACTGATATTAATTTCATCAATACTTTAATGACTGTATTTCTCTAAATTACAAAAAGACTGTAACATCAACACGGCTGGCTTCTCTGTTAGAGCACACAAAACGTAAACCATAGCCTAATGCACACAGGGAATCCTTATCTAGTTGTTTATTAGACAGGTTTACCACAAAAGATGGGTTTGTGTTCTTGGTCTAGTCGCTGTTTTTAATAAGAAGGTCCAACTTACAATTTAGTGACATTTGTAGCCTATTGCGTTCTTTCCTTAATCTATTACAGCAATAGCCCAACATCCGGTTCTTCCAGTGTGTCGGTATTGACATTTGAAAGGCACGTCTCTTCTCTCTTGAAATGCGAAAAGCCTCCTCCATGATCTGGGGAGACACAAGAAAGAAATATAAGTCAGTTGATATCCATCGAAGAGACGAAGCTAGGACGCCATTTGGTAAAAATGTGGTTGTCCAAAACATACGAGCGTTCATAAACTTTCATTTTACAAATTTTATCAACAATAAAGTTATCTAATTTATATAGACCATCACTAATATTAATATTATGATTTTGTAAATAATAATAGAATGGTAATGGCGTTAGAGTTAATAACTGAGATGGCATTACTGCAGTCAATACAATGATCATAGTTTCAAAGTGATTAAACAAGGCATTTGATTCTTGTCCCGTTCTTATACTATATTTATGTTGCTTCAGTCTAACAGAAAGATCCTTACTAGTCTCACGAACATAAAATTTATCACAATTTCCACAAGGTACTTCATAGATGCATCCAAGAGAATTTTCCGGTGAATTCCTGATCAAGATGTTCTTTATAGTATTATTGTTGCTAAAGGCAACATTTACATTCAAGGATATAAGAAACATGGGAAGTAAAGTACAATTATCATCAAAAGGGAGAACTGGTATATTCCTGGTGTCAATAGGAGGCTTTAGCTCAACTCTATGAAATGATTTCTTTGCTAACTTAAGGGATTTATCAATGAAAGATCTAGGGTACTTTAACTTAGCTCCAATAGAATATATCCTTTCAAACTCACCATCAATAAACTCTGGACGGCAAATACGTAATGCCCTAAGGAACATAGATTGAAATGATGATAATTTAACTCTGTCATGTTGAGATGAGTGATAATGGATATGTGCATACATTGGTGGGTTTTCTGTGTATCCTAACTTAAACTTTTCCTTGCCTATGAATCAGCAATCTAAAAATGATAACATACCATTATGTTCATTTTCTACAGTTAATTTCATGGAAGGTACTAAATTGTTAAGTAAGGGGAGAAATATTTGTAAATTTTCATTTGTTGGCAAACAAAAAGAACATCATCTACTTACCTAAACCAAATTGCATTAGAAGATAAGATATCCTTCAGTAGCTTTGTCTCAAAAAATCTATAATAAAGAATTACTTAGTGCAGGTGAAAGAGGTTTAACCCAATGCCATAAACAAATTTTTGAGCAATATAATCTCCAATTAATTGAAATAGCCTTTTATACACAATTTTATCAGTTCAATGAAAACAGACTTTGAAACAGGTAAATGAATATCATCCAAGACACCAAATGAATATTCTAAAAGGTCATCAACTGGAAATTTAGTGAAAAGTGAGGAAACATCAAAGTTAACTAGTTTGAAATCAGAATTAACATTGATATTGCTGACAAAATCTACATTATTCATGATATTAGAATTTGATACCTTACTCACTAAAGGGCTTAACAAAGAAACTAACCATTTTGACAATTTATATGTGATGGATCCTGCTGAACTCAATACAGGTTTTGCTGGAAAATTCTGTTTATGTGTTTTGATAAGTACATATATATATATATATATGGAAGTGAAGGGAACAAAGATGACAAACTTTTGATGAAAGAACTATTACCTTCCAACAAGAACTCATTTCTTTATTGAATTGAGAATTAACTGTTTCTAAGGGATTTTTACTATGTTTAGAATATGTTGTGTCATCATTTTGAAGATCATTCATTTTAGATAAACTGTTAATTTTGTCTAAAATAACAACAGCGTTAGCCTCATCTGCTTTAGTGATATGTGTATCCTTGTCTTTTTTTAAGGTGTTAATAGCTCTTATTAATCTTTTAGGGCAAATAGGTTTCACTGGTTTTGACAAACTGGCATACACTAAACCCTTACAGATATTAATTTCATCATTACTTAAATTACTGTATTTCTCTAATTACAAAAAGACTGTAACATCAAAACGGCTGGCTTCTCTGTTAGAGCACACAAAACTAAACCATAGCCTAATGCACACAAGGAATCCTTATCTAGTTGTTTATTAGACAGCTTTCCACAAAAGATGGGTTTGTGTTCTTCGTCTAGTCGCTGTTTAAAAAGAAATATATTCTATTGGATCTAAGCTAAAGTACCCTAGATCTTTCATTGATAAATCCCTTAAGTTAGCAAAGAAATCATTTTATAAAGTTGAGCCTAAACCTCCTATTGACACCAACAATCTTGTAGTTAGCCTTTTTAACAATAATTCACCCCTTACTTCCCATGTTCCTAATCCTTTGAGGTAAATGTTGCATTTACCAAGAATAATTAATAAAAGAATCTTAATCAGAATTCACCAAAAAATTCTCTGATGCATCTATAAAGTCCTTTTTGGAAATGTGATAAATTTTATGTTGGCAGACTGGTAAGGCTCTTTCCCTTGGACTTAAACAACATAAATATAGTATAAGAACGTACCAAGAATCCAAATGCCTTGTTTAATCATTTAAAAACTATGATCATTGTATTAGACTAGAGTGATACCACCTCAGATATTAACTCTAACTCTATTACCAAGAGAAATATCACTGAATCTTCTATTATAAACGCAAAGAATTATAATTCTAATATTAGTGATGGTCTATAAAAATTAGAAACTTTATTGTTGATAAAATTTGAAAAAGATAATTCTATTTACGCTCGATGTATGTTTTGGATAATCACACGTTTACCAAATGGCGTCCTAGCTTCGTCTCTTCGATGTATATCAACTGACTTATATTTCTCTCTTGCCTCCCAGATGATGTGATTATTACACGAAAGTGCACTTGGGAACTTATCGTATTACATTTTCCCCGTGCCCTCATAAGGAATATACTGAAACGCGCAAAATTATGATCCTTTCCAAAATATATATATATTTATATATATATATGTATATATATATATATATATATATATATATATATATATATATATATATATAATATATAATATATATATATTTTTTTTTTTTTTTTTTTTCTTGTCGCTGTCTCCCGCGTTTGCGAGGTAGCGCAAGGAAACAGACGAAAGAAATGGCCCAACCCACCCCCATACACATGTATATACACACGTCCACACACGCAAATATACATACCTACACAGCTTTCCATGGTTTACCCCAGACGCTTCACATGCCTTGATTCAATCCACTGACAGCACGTCAACCCCGGTATACCACATCGCTCCAATTCACTCTATTCCTTGCCCTCCTTTCACCCTCCTGCATGTTCAGGCCCCGATCACACAAAATCTTTTCACTCCATCTTTCCACCTCCAATTTGGTCTCCCTCTTCTCCTCGTTCCCTCCACCTCCGACACATATATCCTCTTGGTCAATCTTTCCTCACTCATTCTCTCCATGTGCCCAAACCATTTCAAAACACCCTCTTCTGCTCTCTCAACCACGCTCTTTTTATTTCCACACATCTCTCTTACCCTTACGTTACTTACTCGATCAAACCACCTCACACCACACATTGTCCTCAAACATCTCATTTCCAGCACATCCATCCTCCTGCGCACAACTCTATCCATAGCCCACGCCTCGCAACCATACAACATTGTTGGAACCACTATTCCTTCAAACATACCCATTTTTGCTTTCCGAGATAATGTTCTCGACTTCCACACATTCTTCAAGGCTCCCAGAATTTTCGCCCCCTCCCCCACCCTATGATCCACTTCCGCTTCCATGGTTCCATCCGCTGCCAGATCCACTCCCAGATATCTAAAACACTTCACTTCCTCCAGTTTTTCTCCATTCAAACTCACCTCCCAATTGACTTGACCCTCAACCCTACTGTACCTAATAACCTTGCTCTTATTCACATTTACTCTTAACTTTCTTCTTCCACACACTTTACCAAACTCAGTCACCAGCTTCTGCAGTTTCTCACATGAATCAGCCACCAGCGCTGTATCATCAGCGAACAACAACTGACTCACTTCCCAAGCTCTCTCATCCCCAACAGACTTCATACTTGCCCCTCTTTCCAAAACTCTTGCATTACCTCCCTAACAACCCCATCCATAAACAAATTAAACAACCATGGAGACATCACACACCCCTGCCGCAAACCTACATTCACTGAGAACCAATCACTTTCCTCTCTTCCTACACGTACACATGCCTTACATCCTCGATAAAAACTTTTCACTGCTTCTAACAACTTGCCTCCCACACCATATATTCTTAATACCTTCCACAGAGCATCTCTATCAACTCTATCATATGCCTTCTCCAGATCCATAAATGCTACATACAAATCCATTTGCTTTTCTAAGAATTTCTCACATACATTCTTCAAAGCAAACACCTGATCCACACATCCTCTAACACTTCTGAAACCACACTGCTCTTCCCCAATCTGATGCTCTGTACATGCCTTCACCCTCTCAATCAATATCCCTCCCATATAATTTACCAGGAATACTCAACAAACTTATACCTCTGTAATTTGAGCAATCACTCTTATCCCCTTTGCCTTTGTACAATGGCACTATGCACGCATTCCGCCAATCCTCAGGCACCTCACCATGAGTCATACATACATAAATAACCTTACCAACTAAGTCAACAATACAGTCACCCACTTTTTTTTTATAAATTC
Organism: Panulirus ornatus; assembly: GCF_036320965.1. NCBI lineage: Eukaryota > Metazoa > Arthropoda > Malacostraca > Decapoda > Palinuridae > Panulirus > Panulirus ornatus. The sequence continues at coordinate 34,767,854 of NC_092228.1, read as the reverse complement.
CACTGCAATATCATCCAAACCTGCTGCTTGCCGGCTTTCATCTTCCGCAAAGCTTTTACTATACCTCTTCTCTGTTTACCAAATCATTTTCCCTAACCCTCTCACTTTGCACATCACACCTCGACCAAAACAACCCTATATCTGCCACTCTATCATCAAAACGCATTCACAAAACCTTCAAAATACTCATTCCATCTCCTTCTCACATCACCACTACTTTTATCACCTCATCATTTGCGCCCTTCACTGAAGTTCCCATTTGTCTTACGCACTTGGTCTTACGCACTTTATTTACCTCCTTCCAAAACATCTTTTTTTTATTCTCCCTAAAATTTAAATGATACTCTCCTCACCCCAACTCTCATTTGCCCTTTTTTTTCACCTCTTGCACCTTTTCTCTTGACCTCCTGTCTCTTTCTTTTATACATCTCCCACTCAATTGCATTTTTTTTCCCTGCAAAAATCGTCGAAATGCCTCTCTCTTCTCTTTCACTAATACTCTTACTTCTTCATCCCACCTCTCACTACCCTTTCTAATCAACCCACCTCCCACTCTTCTCATGCCACAAGCATCTTTTGCGCAAGCCATCACTGATTCCCTAAATACATCCCATCCTCCCCCACTACCCTACTTCCATTGTTCTCACCTTTTTCCATTCTGTACTCAGTCTCTCCTGGTACTATCCTCACACAGTCTCCTTCACAAGCTCACTTACTCTCACCACCCTCTTCACCCCAACATTCACACTTCTTTTCTGAAACCCATACAAATCTTCACCTTAGCCTCCACAAGATAATGATCAGACATCCCTCCAGTTGCACCTCTAAGCACATTAACATCCAAAAGTCTCTCTTTCGCAAGTCTATCAATTAACACGTAATCCAATAACGCTCTCTGGCCATCTCTCCTACTACATAAGTATACTTATGTATACTCGCTTTTTAAACCAGGTATTCCCAATCTATCAGTCCTTTTATATATATATATATATATATATATATAATATATATATATATATATATATATATATATATTTTATTATATATTTTATATATATATATATTATATATATATATATATATATATAATATATATATATATATATATTATATATATATGTGGATGTAACCAAGATGTGAAAAAAAGGAGATATAGGTAGTATGTTTGAGGAAAGGAACCTGGATGTTTTGGCTCTGAGTGAAACGAAGCTCAAGGGTAAAGGGGAAGAGTGGTTTGGGAATGTCTTGGGGGTAAAGTCAGGGGATAGTGAGAAGACAAGAGCAAGGGAAGGAGTAGCAATACTCCTGAAACAGGAGTTGTGGGTGTATGTGATAGAAAATAAGAAAGTAAATTCTCGATTAATATGGGTAAAACTGAAAGTTGATGGAGAGAGATGGGTGATTATTGGTGCATATGCACCTGGGCATGAGAAGAAAGATCATGAGAGGCAAGTGTTTTGGGAGCAGCTGAATGAGTGTGTTAGTGGTTTTGATGCACGAGACCGGGTTATAGTGATGGGTGATTTAAATGCAAAGGTGAGTATTGTGGCAGTTGAAGGAATAATTGGTATACATGGGGTGTTCAGTGTTGTAAATGGAAATGGTGAAGAGCTTGTAGATTTATGTGCTGAAAAAGGACTGAAGATTGGGAATACCTGGTTTAAAAAGCGAGATATACATAAGTATACTTATGTAAGTAGGAGAGATGGCCAGAGAGCGTTATTGGATTACGTGTTAATTGATAGACTTGCGAAAGAGAGACTTTTGGATGTTAATGTGCTTAGAGGTGCAACTGGAGGGATGTCTGATCATTATCTTGTGGAGGCTAAGGTGAAGATTTGTATGGGTTTTCAGAAAAGAAGAGTGAATGTTGGGGTGAAGAGGGTGGTGAGAGTAAGTGAGCTTGTGAAGGAGACTTGTGTGAGGAAGTACCAGGAGAGACTGAGTACAGAATGGAAAAAGGTGAGAACAATGGAAGTAGGGTAGTGGGGGAGGAATGGGATGTATTTAGGGAATCAGTGATGGCTTGCGCAAAAGATGCTTGTGGCATGAGAAGAGTGGGAGGTGGGTTGATTAGAAAGGGTAGTGAGAGGTGGGATGAAGAAGTAAGAGTATTAGTGAAAGAGAAGAGAGAGGCATTTCGACGATTTTTGCAGGGAAAAAATGCAATTGAGTGGGAGATGTATAAAAGAAAGAGACAGGAGGTCAAGAGAAAGGTGCAAGAGGTGAAAAAAAGGGCAAATGAGAGTTGGGGTGAGAGAGTATCATTAAATTTTAGGGAGAATAAAAAGATGTTCTGGAAGGAGGTAAATAAAGTGCGTAAGACAAGGGAGCAAATGGGAACTTCAGTGAAGGGCGCAAATGATGAGGTGATAACAAGTAGTGGTGATGTGAGAAGGAGATGGAATGAGTATTTTGAAGGTTTGTTGAATGTGTTTGATGATAGAGTGGCAGATATAGGGTGTTTTGGTCGAGGTGGTGTGCAAAGTGAGAGGGTTAGGGAAAATGATTTGGTAAACAGAGAAGAGGTAGTAAAAGCTTTGCGGAAGATGAAAGCCGGCAAGGCAGCAGGTTTGGATGATATTGCAGTGGAATTTATAAAAAAAAAGTGGGTGACTGTATTGTTGACTAGTTGGTAAGGTTATTTAATGTATGTATGACTCATGGTGAGGTGCCTGAGGATTGGCGGAATGCGTGCATAGTGCCATTGTACAAAGGCAAAGGGGATAAGAGTGAGTGCTCAAATTACAGAGGTATAAGTTTGTTGAGTATTCCTGTTAAATTATATGGGAGGATATTGATTGAGAGGGTGAAGGCATGTACAGAGCATCAGATTGGGGAAGAGCAGTGTGGTTTCAGAAGTGGTAGAGGATGTGTGGATCAGGTGTTTGCTTTGAAGAATGTATGTGAGAAATACTTAGAAAAGCAAATGGATTTGTATGTAGCATTTATAGATCTGGAGAAGGCATATGATAGAGTTGATAGAGATGCTCTCTAGAAGGTATTAAGAATATATGGTGTGGGAGGCAAGTTGTTAGAAGCAGTGAAAAGTTTTTATCGAGGATGTAAGGCATGTGTACGTGTAGGAAGAGAGGAAAGTGATTGGTTCTCAGTGAATGTAGGTTTGCGGCAGGGGTGTGTGATGTCTCCATGGTTGTTTAATTTGTTTATGGATGGGGTTGTTAGGGAGGTGAATGCAAGAGTTTTGGAAAGAGGGGCAAGTATGAAGTCTGTTGGGGATGAGAGAGCTTGGGAAGTGAGTCAGTTGTTGTTCGCTGATGATACAGCGCTGGTGGCTGATTCATGTGAGAAACTGCAGAAGCTGGTGACTGAGTTTGGTAAAGTGTGTGAAAGAAGAAAGTTAAGAGTAAATGTGAATAAGAGCAAGGTTATTAGGTACAGTAGGGTTGAGGGTCAAGTCAATTGGGAGGTGAGTTTGAATGGAGAAAAACTGGAGGAAGTGAAGTGTTTTAGATATCTGGGAGTGGATCTGGCAGCGGATGGAACCATGGAAGCGGAAGTGGATCATAGGGTGGGGGAGGGGGCGAAAATTCTGGGAGCCTTGAAGAATGTGTGGAAGTCGAGAACATTATCTCGGAAAGCAAAAATGGGTATGTTTGAAGGAATAGTGGTTCCAACAATGTTGTATGGTTGCGAGGCGTGGGCTATGGATAGAGTTGTGCGCAGGAGGATGGATGTGCTGGAAATGAGATGTTTGAGGACAATGTGTGGTGTGAGGTGGTTTGATCGAGTAAGTAACGTAAGGGTAAGAGAGATGTGTGGAAATAAAAAGAGCGTGGTTGAGAGAGCAGAAGAGGGTGTTTTGAAATGGTTTGGGCACATGGAGAGAATGAGTGAGGAAAGATTGACCAAGAGGATATATGTGTCGGAGGTGGAGGGAACGAGGAGAAGAGGGAGACCAAATTGGAGGTGGAAAGATGGAGTGAAAATGATTTTGTGTGATCGGGGCCTGAACATGCAGGAGGGTGAAAGGAGGGCAAGGAATAGAGTGAATTGGAGCGATGTGGTATACCGGGGTTGACGTGCTGTCAGTGGATTGAATCAAGGCATGTGAAGCGTCTGGGGTAAACCATGGAAAGCTGTGTAGGTATGTATATTTGCGTGTGTGGACGTGTGTATATACATGTGTATGGGGGTGGGTTGGGCCATTTCTTTCGTCTGTTTCCTTGCGCTACCTCGCAAACGCGGGAGACAGCGACAAAGCAAAAAAAAAAAAAAAAAAAATATATATATATATATATATATATATATATATATATATATATATATATATATATATATATATATATATATATATATATATATATATATATATATATTTTGGAAAGGATCATAATTTTGCGCGTGATCAGTATATTCCTATGAGTGCACGGGGAAAATGTAATACGATAAGTTCCCAAGTGCACTTTCGTGTAATAATCACATCATCTGGGAGGCACAAGAGAGAAATATAAGTCACTTGATATACATCGAAGAGACGAAGCTAGGACGCCATTTGGTAAACGTGTGATTATCCAAAACATACTTCGAGCGTAAATAGAATTATCATTTTACAAATTTTTTCAACAATAAAGTTATCTAATTTTTATAGACCATCACTAATATTAGAATTATAATTCTTTGCGTATTTAATAATAGAAGATTCAGTGATATTTCTCTTGGTAATAGAGTTAGAGTTAATATCTGAGGTGGTATTACTTTAGTCAATACAATGATCATAGTTTTTAAATGATTAAACAAGGCATTTGATTCTTGGTACGTTCTTATACTATATATATGTTGTTTAAGTCCAAGGGAAAGAGCCTTTACCAGTCTGCCCAACATAAAATTTATCACAATTTCCAAAAAGGACTTTATAGATGCATCCAAGAGAATTTTTTGGTGAATTCCTGATTAAGATATTCTTTATTATATTATTCTTGGTAAAGGCAACATTTACATCAAAGGATTTAAGGAACATGGGAAGTAGAGCGAAATTATTGTTAAAATGGCTAACTACAAGATTGTTGGTGTCAATAGGAGGTTTAGGCTCAACTTTATAAAATGATTTCTATGCTAACTTAAGGGATTTATCAATGAAAGATCTAGGGTACTTTAGCTTAGATCCAATAGAATATTTCTTTTTAAACAGCGACTAGACGAAGAACACAAACCCATCTTTTGTGGAAAGCTGTCTAATAAACAACTAGATAAGGATTCCTTGTGTGCATTAGGCTATGGTTTACGTTTTGTGTGCTCTAACAGAGAAGCCAGCCGTGTTTATATTACAGTCTTTTTGTAATTTAGAGAAATACAGTAATTTAAGTAATGATGAAATTAATATCTGTAAGGGTTTAGTGCATGCCAGTTTGTCAAAACCAGTGGAACCTATTTGCCCTAAAAGATTAATAAGAGCTATCAACACCTTAAAAAAAGACAAGGATACACATATCACTAAAGCAGATGAGGCTAACGCTGTTGTGATTTTAGACAAAATTAACAGTTTATCTAAAATGAATGATCTTCAAAATGATGACACAACATATTCTAAACATAGTAAAAATCCCTTAGAAACAGTTAATTCTCAATTCAATAAAGAAATGAAGTTCTTGTTGGAAGGTAATAGTTCTCTCATCAAAAGTTTGTCATCTTTGTCCCCTTCACTTCCATATATATATATATATGTACTTATCAAAACACATAAACAGAATTTTCCAGCAAAACCTGTAGTGAGTTCAGCAGGATCCATCACATATAAACTGTCAAAATGGTTAGTTTCTTTGTTAAGCCCTTTAGTGAGTAAGGTATCAAATTCTAATATCATGAATAATGTAGATTTTGTCAACAAGCTAAACAATATCAATGTTAATTCTGATTTCAAACTAGTTAACTTTGATGTTTCCTCACTTTTCACTAAATTTCCAGTTGATGACCTTTTAGAATATTCATTTGGTGTCTTGGATGATATTCATTTACCTGTTTCAAAGTCTGTTTTCATTGAACTGATAAAATTGTGCGTAAAAGGCTGTGTATTTCAACTAATTGGAGATTATAATGCTCAAAAATTTGTTATGGCATTGGGTAACCCTCTTTCACCTGCACTAAGTAATCTTTATATAGAATTTTTTGAGACAAAGCTACTGAAGGATATCTTATCTTCTAATGCAATTTGGTTTAGGTATGTAGATGATGTTCTTTTTGTTTTGCCAACAAATGAAAATTTACAAATATTTCTCCCCTTAACAATTTAGTACCTTCCATGAAATTTACTGTAGAAAATGAACATAATGGTATGATACCATTTTTAGATTGCCTGATTCATAGGCAAGGAAAAAAGTTTAAGTTAGGATACACAGAAAACCCACCAATGTATGCACATATCCATTATCACTCATCTCAACATGACAGAGTTAAATTATCATCATTTCAATCTATGTTCCTTAGGGCATTACGTATTTGCCGTCCAGAGTTTATTGATGGTGAGTTTGAAAGGATATATTCTATTGGAGCTAAGTTAAAGTACCCTAGATCTTTCATTGATAAATCCCTTAAGTTAGCAAAGAAATCATTTCATAGAGTTGAGCTAAAGCCTCCTATTGACACCAGGAATATACCAGTTCTCCCTTTTGATAATAATTGTACTTTACTTCCCATGTTTCTCATATCCTTGAATGTAAATGTTGCCTTTAGCAACAATAATACTATAAAGAACATCTTGATCAGGAATTCACCGGAAAATTCTCTTGGATGCATCTATGAAGTACCTTGTGGAAATTGTGATAAATTTTATGTTCGTGAGACTGGTAAGGATCTTTCTGTTAGACTGAAGCAACATAAATATAGTATAAGAACGGGACAAGAATCAAATGCCTTGTTTAATCACTTTGAAACTATGATCATTGTATTGACTGCAGTAATGCCATCTCAGTTATTAACTCTAACGCCATTACCATTCTATTATTATTTACAAAATCATAATCTTAATATTAGTGATGGTCTATATAAATTAGATAACTTTATTGTTGATAAAATTTGTAAAATGAAAGTTTATGAACGCTCGTATGTTTTGGACAACCACATTTTTACCAAATGGCGTCCTAGCTTCGTCTCTTCGACGGATATCAACTGACTTATATTTCTTTCTTGTGTCTCCCCAGATCATGGAGGAGGCTTTTCGCATTTCAAGAGAGAAGAAACGTGCCTTTCAAATGTCAATACCGACACACTGGAAGAACCGGATGTTGGGCTATTGCTGTAATAGATTAAGGAAAGAACGCAATAGGCTACAAATGTCACTAAATTGTAAGTTGGACCTTCTTATTAAAAACAGCGACTAGACCAAGAACACAAACCCATCTTTTGTGGTAAACCTGTCTAATAAACAACTAGATAAGGATTCCTTGTGTGCATTAGGCTATGGTTTACGTTTTGTGTGCTCTAACAGAGAAGCCAGCCGTGTTGATGTTACAGTCTTTTTGTAATTCAGAGAAATACAGTCATTAAAGTATTGATGAAATTAATATCAGTAAGGGTTTAGTTTTTGCCAATTTGTCAAAACCAGTGGAACCTAATTGCCCTAAAAGATTTGTAAGCGCTATTAACACCTTTAAAAAAAAAAGACAAGGATATACATATTACTAAAGCAGATAAGGCTAACACTGTTGGGATTTTAGACAAAAGTAGCTATTCACCTAAGATGAATGATCTTGTAAATGATGACACAACACATTCTAAAATTAGTAAAAATCCCTTAGAAGCATTTGATTCTTAATTCAATAAAGAAATGAAGTTGTTGTTCAAAGGAAATAGTTCTCTTATCAAAAGTTTGTCATCTTTGTCCCCTTCATTGCCATATATGTATGGACTTATCAAAGCACATAAACAGAATTTTCCAGCAAGACCAATAGTGAGTTCAATAAGCTCCGTCCCATATAAATTGTCAAAATTGTTAGTTTCTTTATTAAACCCTTTAGTGGGTAAGGTATCAAATTCTAATATCATGAAAAATGTAGATTTAGTCAACAAGCTAAACAATATCAATGTTAATTCTGATTTCAAACTAGTTAGTTTTTCACTAGAGTTCCAGTTGATGACCTCTTAGAATATTTATTTGATGCTTTGGATGATATTCATTAACCTGTTTCAAAGTCTGTTTTCATTGAACTGATAAAATTGTGTATAAAAGATCGTGAATTTCAATTCAATGGAGATTATTATGCTTGATAATTTGGTATGGCATTGGGTAACCCTCTTTCACCTGCACTAAGTAATCTTTATATAGAATTTTGTGAAACAATATTACTGAAGGATATCTTACCTTCTAATATAATTTGGTTTAGGTATGTAGATGCTCTTTTTGTTTGGCCAACAAATGAAAATTTACAAATATTTCTCCTCTTACTTAACAATTTAGTACCTTCCATCAAAATTACTGTAGAAAATGAAAATAATGGTATGTTACCATTTTCATATTGCATGATCCATAGGCAAGGAAAAGAGTTTAAGTTTTTGATATACAGAAAACCAACCAATGTATGCTCATGTATCCATCATAACTCATCTCAACATAACAGATTTAAATTATCATTTCAATCTACGTTCCCTAGGGCATTACGTATTTGCAGTCTAGAGTTCATTGATGATGAGTTTCAGAAAATATATTCTACTGGAGCTAAGTTAAAGTACCCTAGATCTTTTATTGATAAATCCCTTAGATTAGCAAAGAAATTATTTTATAGAGTTGAGCCCAAACCTCCTATTGACACTAAGAATATTCTAGTTCTCCCTTTTGATAATAATTTCACTTTACTTTTCATGCTGCTTAAATCCTCTAATGTAAATGTTGCCTTTAGCAACAATAATACTATAATGAATATCTTAATCAGGAAATCACCGGAAAATTCTGTTGGATGCATCTATAAAGTGCCTTGTGGAAATTGTGATAAATTTTATGCTGGTCGGGCTGGTAAGCATCTTTCTGTTAGAATTAAGCAACATAAATATTGTATAGAGAGGGACATGAATCAAATGCCTTGTTTAATCACGTTAAAAACTATGATCATTGTATTGACTGGAGTAATGCCATCTCAGTTATTAGCTTTAACTCTATTATCAAGAGAAATATCATTGAATCTTCTATCATTAAATACACAAAGAATTATAATCTTAATATTAGTGATGGTCTATACAAATTAGCTAACTTTATTGTTGATAGAATTTGTAAAATGATAAGTTTATGAACGCTCGTGTGTTTTGGACAATCACGTTTACCAAATGGCGTCCTAGCTTCTTTTCTTCGATGTATATCAACTGACTTATATTTATCTCTTGTGTCTCCCCTGATGATGTGATTGTTACACGAAAGTGCACTTGGGAAATTATCGTGTGTCATTTTCCCCGTGGACTCATACGAATATCTTGATCACGCTCAAAATGTTCATCCTTTCCAATATATATATATATATATATATATATATATATATATATATATATATATATATATATATATATATATATATATATATATATATATATATATATTCCCTGGGGATAGGGGAGAAAGAATACTTCCCACGTATTCCCTGCGTGTCGTAGAAGGCGACTAAAAGGGAAGGGAGCGGGGGGCTGGAAATCCTCCCCTCTCGTTTTTTTTTTTTTTGTTTTTTTTTTTCCAAAAGAAGGAACAGAGGAGAGGTCCAGGTGAGGATATTCCCTCAAAGGCCCAGTCCTCTGTTCTTAACGCTACCTCGCTATTGCGGGAAATAGCGAATAGTATGAAAAAAAAAAAAAAAAATATATATATATATATATATACAGAGAGAGAGAGAGAGAGAGAGAGAGAGAGAGAGAGAGAGAGAGAGAGAGAGAGAGAGAGAGAGAGAGAGAGAGAGAAATGTCTCACGTGATGAATTGATATATTTTGTTTCCATAAAATGAGAAGTAATTTTACATATTTGGAAGTCCATGATTCATTGAAACACTCCGGTCATTTTTTGAATGATGTTGAGGATGCCCTATGGGCTTTATTATCTTAGAAATGGATGGATGGTCGCAGATAAATAGACAGATAGATGATTATAGTGGTATTGTTTTTCTCACATATCAAGTGGCATAATTCCATTTCACTATTTCTTTTTCAAGCATAGACACTGGTGCTAAGTCCCACAATGCTTCTGTAAAATATTTTGTGTAATAATCAATATTCTCATGATAATTAAGAGTATTTTTTTACAATGTTTAAAGATATCGCAACAAATTGACAAATTTATCATTGTAGAGAAAACCACATGCTGTATCGTAATTTACTTACAATGATGATCTCTTTTTCTCACCACGGAAACAATGCTTATACTGATGATGAGAAACCTACCAGTTTACAGTGACAAAGTTGGACAGCCATTTTTTTCTCTTAATCACATTACCTCGGCCATATACGGAGCCGTCAGGTCTGGAACTTCGACCCATTGGACGGAGATAACGAAGGCCGCAAGTCCTATGTCAATTTCACGTCTGTGTAGCTGTCCCATCACACCATACCATGATCCATTTTCAAGTTTTTCGCCCCAAGTTTCCTCTGAAATGATAAGACCTCTGTCAGTACATCGTTTGTATGTGGCTTTCTGAAAAATAGAAAGGAGGTGCTTTATATTAATCTTTGTGAGATTTGACGAATTACTAAATGGCTTTCTATAGTTAATGAGTGTAACTGTATTTTTTCTTTTAGGAATGGTATAGTATTACTTTTAGAAAGTCACTTGATTATATGAAAAATGACAAATTCCAAGCCATATCTAATGATCTATTTTTCTTCATATTACACTTAATCGCCGTCTCCCACGTCAGCGAGGTAGCGCAAGGAAAAAGGCGGGGAATGGCCCAAGCCACCCAGGTACACATGTATATACATAAATGCCCAAAATGCACACATAAATAAATATTCATTTCAACGTATACATACATAGACATACACAAAGGCAAATATACGCATGTACATACAAAAACGCATAAATATGCATGTACGTATTCATACCAGCTGCATTCATCCATTGCTGTCGCTACCCCAACAGACATGGTCTTCCACTTCTCCTCGTTCCCTCAACCTCTGAAAAATATATCAATATATCAATCTTTCCTCATTCATTCTCTCCATGTGACCAAAACTTTGCAATACACGCTCTTCTGCTCTCTCAACCACACTCTTTTTATTACCACACATCTCTCTTACTCTTTCATTACTTACTCGATCAGACCACCTCACACCATATATTGTTCTCAAACATCTTATTTTGAACACATCCATCCTCCTTCGCACAACCTGATCAACAGCCCATGCCTCGCAAGCATATAACATTTTTAGAGCGACTATTCCAATATATCAATCTTTCCTCATTCATTCTCTCCATGTGACCAAAACTTTGCAATACACGCTCTTCTGCTCTCTCAACCACACTCTTTTTATTACCACACATCTCTCTTACTCTTTCATCACTTACTCGATCAGACCACCTCACACCATATATTGTTCTCAAACATCTTATTTTGAACACATCCATCCTCCTTCGCACAACCCGATCAACAGCCCATGCCTCGCAAGCATATAACATTTTTGGAGCGACTATTCCTTCAAACTTACCCATTTTTGCTCTCCGAGATAACGTTTTTCACCTTCCACACATTCTTCAACGCTTCCAGAAGCTTCCCGTCCTTACCCACCCTGAGACTCAATTTCGCTTCCATAGTTCCATCCACTGCTATGTCCACTCCTCCAGATATCAAATCAACTCTACTTCCTCCCAATTTTCTCCACTCAAACATACCTTCCAAATAACTTGTCCTTCGACCCTACTGAACCTGATAACCTTGCTCATATTCACATCTATTCTCAACTTTCTTCTTTCACACACTTCACCAGACTCAGTCACCAGTCTCTCCGGTTTCTCACCCGAAACAGCCACGAGCGCTGTATCATTAGCGAACAGCAGACTCACTTCCCGAGACCTCTCATCCAGAATAGACTGCATACATGCCCATCTCTCCAAAACTACTGCATTTACTTCCCAAATTAAATCTTCCATAAACAAAGTAAACAACCAAGTTATATCTATCTATCTATCTATCTATCTATCTATCTATCTATCTATCTATCTATCTATATATATATATATATATATATATATATATATATATATATATATACATTATACTTTGTCGCTGTCTCCCGCGTTAGCGAGGTAGCGCAAGGAAACAGACGAAAGAATGGCCCAACCAACCTACATACACATGTATATACATACACGTCCACACACGCATATACAAATACCTATGCATCTCAACGTATACATATATATATATATATATATATATATATATATATATATATATATATATATATATATATATATATATTTTTTTTTTTTTTTTTTTTATACTTTGTCGCTGTCTCCCGCGTATTGCGAGGTAGCGCAAGGAAACAGACGAAAGAAATGGCCCAACCCCCCCCATACACATGTACATACACACGTCCACACACACAAATATACATACCTACACAGCTTTCCATGGTTTACCCCGGACGCTTCACATGCCTTGATTCAATCCACTGACAGCACGTCAACCCCGGTATACCACATCGCTCCAATTCACTCTATTCCTTGCCCTCCTTTCACACTCCTGCATGTTCAGGCCCCGATCACACAAGATCTTTTTCACTCCATCTTTCCACCTCCAATTTGGTCTCCCTCTTCTCCTCGCTCCCTCCAAATCCGACACATATATCCTCTTGGTCAATCTTTCCTCACTCATTCTCTCCATGTGCCCAAACCACTTCAAAACACCCTCTTCTGCTCTCTCAACCACGCTCTTTTTATTTCCACACATCTCTCTTACCCTTACGTTACTCACTCGATCAAACCACCTCACACCACACATTGTCCTCAAACATCTCATTTCCAGCACCTCCATCCTCCTGCGCACAACTCTATCCATAGCCCACGCCTCGCAACCATACAACATTGTTGGAACCTACTATTCCTTCAAACATACCCATTTTTGCTTTCCGAGATAATGTTCTCGACTTCCACACATTCTTCAAGGCCCCCAGAATTTTCGCCCCCTCCCCCGCCCTATGATCCACTCCCGCTTCCATGGTTCCATCCGCTGCCAGATCCACTCCCAGATATCTAAAACACTTCACTTCCTCCAGTTTTTCTCCATTCAAACTCACCTCCCAATTGACTTGACCCTCAACCCTACTGTACCTAATAACCTTGCTCTTATTCACATTTACTCTTAACTTTCTTCTTCCACACACTTTACCAAACTCAGTCACCAGCTTCTGCAGTTTCTCACATGAATCAGCCACCAGCGCTGTATCATCAGCGAACAACAACTGACTCACTTCCCAAGCTCTCTCATCCCCAACAGACTTCATACTTGCCCCTCTTTCCAAGACTCTTGCATTCACCTCCCTAACAACCCCATCCATAAACAAATTAAACAACCATGGAGACATCACACACCCCTGCCGCAAACCTACATTCACTGAGAACCAATCACTTTCCTCTCTTCCTACACGTACACATGCCTTACATCCTAGATAAAAACTTTTCACTGCTTCTAACAACTTTCCTCCCACACCATATATTCTTAATACCTTCCACAGAGCATCTCTATCAACTCTATCATATGCCTTCTCCAGATCCATAAATGCTACATACAAATCCATTTGCTTTTCTAAGTATTTCTCACATACATTCTTCAAAGCAAACACCTGATCTACACATCCTCTACCACTTCTGAAACCACACTGCTCTTCCCCAATCTGATGCTCTGTACATGCCTTCACCCTCTCAATCAATACCCTCCCATATAATTTACCAGGAATACTCAACAAACTTATACCTCTGTAATTTGAGCACTCACCCTTATCCCCTTTGCCTTTGTACAATGGCACTATGCACGCATTCCGCCAATCCTCAGGCCCCTCACCATGAGTCATACATACATTAAATAACCTTACCAACCAGTCAACAATACAGTCACCCCCTTTTTTAATAAATTCCACTGCAATACCATCCAAACCTACTGCCTTGCCGGCTTTCATCTTCCGCAAAGCTTTCACTACCTCTTCTCTTTATATATATATATATATATATATATATATATATATATATATATATATATATATATATATATATATATATATATATATATATATATATATATATATATACTCACACAGACATATACATATATACACATGTACATAATTCATACTGTCTGCCTTTATTCATTCCCGTCGCCACCCCGCAACACAAGAAATGAAAATCTCCTCCCCCCGAAAGTGCGCGAGGTAGTGCTAGGAAGATACAACAAAGGACACATTCGTTTACACTCAGTCTCTAGCTGTCACGTATAATGCACCAAAACCACAGCTCCGTTTCCACATCCAGGCCCCACACAACTTTCCATAGTTTACACCAGACGCTTCAAATGCCCTAGTTCAATCCATTGAGAGCACGTTGACCCAGGTATACACAATCGTTCGAATTCGCTCTATTCCTTGCACGCCTTTCACCCTCTTGCATGTTCAGGCCCCGATCACTCAAAATCTTTTTCATTCCATCTGTCCACCTCCAATTTGGTCCCCTACTTCTCCTCCTTCCCTCCACCTCTGACACATATATCCTCTTTGCCAATCTTTCCTCACTCATTCCCTCCATGTGACGAAACCATTTCAAAACACCCTCTTCTGTTCTCTCAACCACACTCTTTTTATTTCCATTCATCTCTCTTACCCTTTCCTTGCTTACTCGAACAAACCATTTCTCACAACATATTATCCTCAAACATCTCATTTCCAGCACATCCAACCTCCTCCGCACAACTCTATCTATAGCCCACGCCTCGCAGCCATATAACATTGTTGGAACCACTATTCCTTCCAACATACCCATTTTTGCTTTCCAAGATAACGTTCTGGACTTCCACACATTCTTCAACGCTCCCAGAACTTTCGCCCCCTCCCCATCCTATGATTCATTTCCGCTTCCATGGCTCCATCCGCTGCCAAATCCACTCCCAGATATCTAAAACACTTCACTTCCTCCAGTTTTTCTCCGTTCAAACTTTCCTCCCAATTGACTTGTCCTTCAACCCTACTGAACCTAATAACCTTGCTCTTATTCACATTTAGTCACAGCTTTCTTCTTTCATATAATTTACCAGACTCATTCACCATCTTCTGCAGTTTCCCACCCGAATCATCCACCAGCGCTGCATCATCAGCAAACAACAACTGGCTCACTTACGAAGCTCTCTCATCCACAACAGACTGCATACTTGCCCCTCTCTCCATATCTCTTTTTCCTTCGATAATTCTGAAATAGGGGAATCCGTGTTCATTGATAATCATATATGCTTAGCATGGAAGAGGTTCCATTTTCATTAGTAAGACATGATAGTTTTTCTGCAACTATTTGAAGTAATAGTTAAAGACGTTTTATCAAGAGGAAATGGATCAAAAGTAAAGAAAACTTGGCTGCTCTTTTGAATGGGTCAGTTGCTTTGGAGAAAGCTCCAGAGGAATATTTTCAGTAAAACACTGATATTCAAAGAAGGTAATATATCTATCATCCAATTAGTTTAACATCTGTAATTGGTAAACTTATGGAACCTATAATTTGGGACAAAATTGAAAACCATTTAGAGGACAATTTGTTATTAAAGTATTCAATGCAGTGTTCGACGAAATAGCTCATGTTTGACTAATGTGCTTGATCTCTTTTACGATATAATGAACATAAAACTTAAAAGTAGAGCAGTTAATGGCATCTGTTCAGATTTTCAAAATGAATTTTATAAAGTTTCACATCAAAGGTTACTAGCAAAAGTTAAATCACATATTATAAATGGGGTTGCAGATGGGTGTTTCGGATACTGGCTTAAGCAAAAAGTCAAGATCAATGGTCAAGCCTCACATTGGTTAGATGTAACAAGAAGTGTGCAACAGGGATCAGTCTTATGTATCAATGATATTGATAATGAGCGGCACTGTAAATAGGGAATTCTCGCATAGTGCAAAGTTTTACGTATCTAAAGCAGAAACGAGAAAACAAATTATAGCATAAATTTAGTTGGGCTATAAAGGAGCAGTGAGGATATAAGACCTAGACGTGATACTCTCTGGTGACCTAAAGCCAAGTAAAAAGTGCATAGAAATATTAGAAATGGTAATCAGAATGCATAGGTAAAGTTTTCACACTGAAATTAGGAAAAATGACCCTCACACTTTAAAAATGGCTGACGCATCCACAAATTGAACGATAATTTCACTTTTGTCTTCATATCTAAAAGAAAAAATAGACATGATAGATAGAATACAGAGGAAAAGTGAATATATGAATCCTGGATTGTGATACAAATCCTACGAGAGTTGACTAAATGATCTAAACTTACTTAGCTTCGAAAACAAAAAATTATTCAAGGTTACAGATACTCAGATTTAAAGGTTGCCTGAGCTTCAATGTGTATATTGTTTCCCTTCTGCAGTGCTAGTAACAACTGAGAAGGATCCATGATAGGAGCAAATTGTACTAAAATGGTAAAAGAAAAAATATATATAAATCCAATAAGCTCTAACCCGTGCATGCCTTTCACCCTCTCTCATGTTCAGACCCCGATCATCCAAAATATTTTTCAATTCAACTCACTGTCTCCAGTTTGGTCTCTCCCTTTTCCTTTCCCCTATACTTCTGATATATATCCTCCTTGTCAACCTCACCTTGCTAATTCTCTCCATATGTCTCAAAAATTTTGGTACACTCTCTTTTGCTCTCTTAACCACACTCCTCTTATTACCCCCAAGTTTTTCTTACCCGTTATCTGTTTACTTGATCAAACCAACTCGCACCACATACTGTTCTCAAACATTTCATTTACAACGCATCCACCATCTTCCGCATATCTTCATCCGTAGCACATCTTTGCATTCATACAACGTGGTTGGGAGTCCTATACATTCAAGCATTCTATTTTGGCTGCCAGTATGACGACCTCTATTACTTCAATGCTCCAAGAACACTCAGCCCCCCCCTCACCCAATAAGTGACTCACTTCCGCTTCTATGTGTCGCATTCGCTACCGTCACTTGCCCTAGATATCGAAACACTTAACTTCTTCAAATTTTCTCCAGTCCAACTCACACCCCAGCGTCCCTCCGTCATACTAAATCCAATTACTTTACTTTTATTCAAATTCCTCATTTCATACACTCTTACGAACTCAATCATGAACTTATGAAGCTTCTCACTTAAATCCCAAAAGCGGTGCGTCGTCAGCAAATAAGTAACTCACTTCCCAGGCCATTTCATCTCCCTCAGACTGCATGCTTGTCTCTCTCTCCATTGAAACTTATATATGATTTCTCATGTAATCATATTATTCCCGGACTCCTAATTCCATAAAACCCACCCCGAAATGCTTCGAGGTATTTAACATAATTAGTCTCTTTATTGTTCACATACAAACATGACAATATTGGAAATCTCCCAAGCTGGTTGACAACTCTCTCATATTCCTGTGGTAACAGGTATAAATGCATATTCCTTCGTAATTATCAATATTTTCATTATTCATTTCAATAATGAAGGCTTAATGCTTAAAACTGTGCAGCGTTTGTGTACACTGCATGATATGGAAATGAAAGGAAACTTGATTTGCGGACATCATCTGGTTTCAAGGTGCGAGCCTCAACATATCGCTGCACGGAGCGAAACATGGCATTTGTAAATCTATTAGTAGTGATGACATCAGTACCATCAATTTCAGTAACAGAGTTCTTTCTGGTCACAGTTTGTTGCCGGCTGGGCAATGTGCCAGGTGACCCCTCGAGCAGCTCCATGATCAGCCTCACCAATACGACCTCTTCAACAAGAGGGTGTTGATGGCTCCCCAAAAACCTAACCTCCGTCAGGAGGTTCGGCCGGCTGGATGTGTGTGTGTGTGTGTGTGTGTGTGTGTGTGTGTGTGTGTGACCTAGTGATCTTCCAACTCATAGTGTCGTCAAACCAACCCCTTATATTATGTATTGAATGTTTAAAGAAAAAGATAATTTTAATAAATGAGCTTTGAAATTTCCTGACTGAAAAATTTTTTCAGGAAGGTGTTATTGACTCACTATACTCCAGATCAACATTCCGAGGATCAATACTTTATTGAATGAAAGAGCAATATACTTACATCTCTTCATCAATACCGCTGTGAAGAGAAGCGCAATATCTATGAATCTTTTATTTGAAACGAACGTACCCTTGGGGCACATTCTTTTTTTCCTCTGTGCTGTCGTACTCAAGTAAACTTTTCACTCAGTATGTCAATATTCTGCCACACTTCTGATCACCGTCATGTCAATATACAGGTTTTGCAGAAAGCAATTGGAGATATATTTCTTGTCCTGGGTAATTTACTGGATAGTTTTTCAAGCACTTCTTCATATATACCACTATCTATTGGGTTCATTTGGCTTATTTGTCGGGCTTGGCGGATAGGCAAATGTACTTTTGATCGACTCTTTGTTATATGGAAGGCTATAGTAGCTTCCAGTTAGCGTGCTCCATCTCTGGACCCAAGACAGGTAAAGGTCAATCTCCAACGAATGAAGCTGAAGTACTTATCATCTTTTTAGTCTTTTTTATCTCTACGATGATATATTGCTCAACAAATCTCTTTGTAGCCTAATTTGAAACAAAGGAAATGTAAGAAAAACAATTATGAAATACCCGCACATACACAAAATAATAAACAAGTGAAAAACAAACAGTTTGAAACATATCTCTTTGCGAATTTACATGAAGAACTAACATAGGTGAGTAGCTTATCCAGTTCTTCCACTGTGACAAAGTCACAATCCACAAAAGAAAGATATAAAGTGAACGTAAACATACTAATCTTACATTGATATTAGTGCGGATATGAAGAAAAATCATAAAACGTTTACCCTACTGAAAAAATACTGACTGCAGAGATATATAGATAATATAGAGAGATAAGTATTGGAGGCGAAGATTCTGAGAGTGATGAAGAACGTGTGGAAGGCGAGAACGTTATCAAGGAGAGCATAAAAATGGTATGTTCGAAGGAATAGTGGTTCCGACAATGTTATATGGTTGCGAGGCATGGGCTTTAGATAGGGTTTTGCGGAGGAGGGTGAATGTGGTGGGAATGAAATGTCTGAGGACAATATGTTGTGTGAGGTGGTTTGATCGAGTAAGTAATGAATGCGTAAGAGAAGTGCGATAATGAAACAAGTGTGGTTGAGTGAGCATAGGAGGGTGTGTTGAAATGGTTTGGGCATAAGGAGTGAATGAGTGAGGAAAGGTTGACAACGAAGATACATGTGTCAGAGGTGGAGGGGAGAAGGAGAAGCTGGAAACCAAATTGGAGGTGGAAGGATGAAGTGAAAAAGATTTTGAGCGATCGGTGCCTGAACATACAGAAGAGTGAAAGACGTGCACGGAATAGGGTGAATTGGAACGATGTTGTATACCGGGGTCGACATAATGTGAATGGACTAAATCAGGGCATGTGAAGCGTGTGGAGTAAACAGCGGAAAGGTCTGTGGAGTCTGGAGGTGGACAGGGAAATGTGGCTTCAGTGCGTTACACATTACAGCTACAGAATTGATATGGGCAGATGTATGTGTGTAAATGTGTATAAGCATATGTATGTATATATATATATATATATATATATATATATATATATATATATATATATATATATATATATATATATATATATATATATATATATATATATATATATATATATATATTTTATTATTATTATTATTATACTTTGTCGCTGTCTCCCGCGTTTGCGAGGTAGCGCAAGGAAACAGACGAAAGAAATGGCCCAACCCCCCCATACACATGTATATACATACGTCCACACACGCAAATATACATACCTACACAACTTTCCATGGTTTACCCCAGACGCTTCACATGCCTTGATTCAATCCACTGACAACACGTCAACCCCGGTATACCACATCGCTCCAATTCACTCTATTCCTTGCCCTCCTTTCACCCTCCTGCATGTTCAGGCCCCGATCACACAAAATCTTTTTCACTCCATCTTTCCACCTCCAATTTGGTCTCCCTCTTCTCCTCGTTCCCTCCACCTCCGACACATATATCCTCTTGGTCAATCTTTCCTCACTCATTCTCTCCATGTGCCCAAACCACTTCAAAACACCCTCTTCTGCTCTCTCAACCACGCTCTTTTTATTTCCACACATCTCTCTTACCCTTACGTTACTCACTCGATCAAACCACCTCACACCACACATGGTCCTCAAACATCTCATTTCCAGCACATCCATCCTCCTGCGCACAACTCTACCCATAGCCCACGCCTCGCAACCATACAACATTGTTGGAACCACTATTCCTTCAAACATACCCATTTTTGCTTTCCGAGATAATGTTCTCGACTTCCACACATTCTTCAAGGCCCCCAGAATTTTCGCCCCCTCCCCCACCCTATGATCCACTTCCGCTTCCATGGTTCCATCCGCTGCCAGATCCACTCCCAGATATCTAAAACACTTCACTTCCTCCAGTTTTTCTCCATTCAAACTCACCTCCCAATTGACTTGACCCTCAACCCTACTGTACCTAATAACCTTGCTCTTATTCACATTTACTCTTAACTTTCTTCTTCCACACACTTTACCAAACTCAGTCACCAGCTTCTGCAGTTTCTCACATGAATCAGCCACCAGCGCTGTATCATCAGCGAACAACAACTGACTCACTTCCCAAGCTCTCTCATCCCCAACAGACTTCATACTTGCCCCTCTTTCCAAAACTCTTGCATTTACCTCCCTAACAACCCCATCCATAAACAAATTAAACAACCATGGAGACATCACACACCCCTGCCGCAAACCTACATTCACTGAGAACCAATCACTTTCCTCTCTTCCTACACGTACACATGCCTTACATCCTCGATAAAAACTTTTCACTGCTTCTAACAACTTTCCTCCCACACCATATATTCTTAATACCTTCCACAGAGCATCTCTATCAACTCTATCATATGCCTTCTCCAGATCCATAAATGCTACATACAAATCCATTTGCTTTTCTAAGTATTTCTCACATACATTCTTCAAAGCAAACACCTGATCCACAAATCCTCTACCACTTCTGAAACCACACTGCTCTTCCCCAATCTGATGCTCTGTACATGCCCTCACCCTCTCAATCAATACCCTCCCATATAATTTACCAGGAATACTCAACAAACTTATACCTCTGTAATTTGAGCACTGACTCTTATCCCCTTTGCCTTTGTACAATGGCACTATGCACGCATTCCGCCAATCCTCAGGCACCTCACCATGAGTCATACATACATTAAATAACCTTACCAACCAGTCAACAATACAGTCACCCCCTTTTTTAATAAATTCCACTGCAATACCATCCAAACCTGCTGCCTTGCCGGCTTTCATCTTCCGCAAAGCTTTCACTACCTCTTCTCTGTTTACCAAATCATTTTCCCTAACCCTATATAATATATATATATATATATATATATATATATATATATATATATATATATATATATATATATATATATATATATATATATATATATATATATGTTGATATGTATACATATATATTAGTAAGAACTGGGAGAAAAATTGCAGTGAATGTAAATTAAGGCAAGTTCATTAGGTTCAACAAGGTTGAGGGAAACCTTATTTGGGATATATGTTTGAATGTAGAAAAGTGGAGGAATTTCGGTGCTTTGGATATCTGGGAGTGGACATGGCAGCGAAAGGAACCATGGAAGCGGAAGTGAGTCAGAGGGTGGATAAGGGGGCGAAGGTTATGGGAGGGATGAAAAATGTGTGCCAAGAGAGAATGTTATCTCTGAGGGTAGAAATGGGCATGTTTGAAGGAATAGTAGTTCCAACAATATCATATGGCTACGTGACACAGGCTATAGATAATGCTGTGAGGATGAGGGTGGATGTCTCGGAAATGGAATGTTCGCAGACATTATGTGATGTCATGTGGTTTAATCGAATAAGTAATGAAAGGGAAAGGGAGACGTGTAATCAAAGGAAAGTAGTTGAGAGAGTGGTAAAAGATGTGTTGAAATACTTTCGACTAGTGGAGAGAATGAGTAGAGGAAGGCTGACAAAGAGAAAATATGAGAAACCAAATTGGAGAAGGAAGGATAAAGTGTGAAAACAATTTTAGCGAAAGAGAAATTCTTAAAACTTATTTGGATTCAAACTTATACAAAGAAACAGATTTTTTCCATCGGACAAAATCGTTGTTGACCATTGTTATTGGGCGCACTGACGAATGGATGTATAAAACAAACGCACAACGTATATAAATTCATAAAAAACAACAGGCAAACAAGTAGTTGAATGGAATAAACCTGTATATGAATTGATGAGTTCCTTGGTAGATTCGCACATCTATATCTAGTTCTGCCCATTCAAAAAGAAAAGAAAAAAAACAGTCAGGCAACATTTATTAACCAGTTACTTTCTCAGATGTTCTAATACGCTAAAAACCTGATTTTCCCTTTTCTGTTAGACTCTTAATTTGGTCATGAATTTCCACTATGAGAGCACATTGTAGCGATTAGTTTTCTTTCTACCACCTTCTTTTCTATACCAAACGTGTTCATTCGTAATCGCTCCTGTTAAGGTTCCTGCGCGCAATATGTCATCTCTGTGCACCAGTTCTTTCTAACTAGACACTCAACCCGGGGATCTATCTTCTCTACGTTTTGAACCATGTTAAAAACACCTGGTGAAGCCAATGCCTGTTGAAGTTTTAGGGGTCTTCTCCCTCCAACAGCCCGAGCTGAGCCCAGACTTATGAATTGGGTCGTTTGTCGCCTAACATCTTGTCGTGGCTTGTTCCGTCCGACTGTCAATTTTCCTTTTCTTTCTAAGTCAGAGCATGAGAGAGTGGTTAGATTTTGAATCATGTTCCATTAACAGCAAGATTTTTGTATGCAAGTTGGTCGGTTTCGTCCAGAGGTGATCCAGGCCACTATGACTAGTCAAATTTCTCTGTAAGCTGCTGAGGAGCGATATATTTTTTACGTTATTTACATTATCAAAGATATTCATGCACATTCATAAGAAACATTACATTCATAGAAAGTTATCATTTTTGTAAGCGTTGGTGGCAAGTGAAATGTCACAGTAAATATATGTCATTTCCTTTATTCTACGATACCGTTGGGTGTCTCCGTGAACTCGAGAGTGATGTTGAGGACACGGGCAATAGCTTGGACTATTTCGACATCAATACCGTAATGCAACAGAACCGTCCCATTCTCTGCCCGGTGCAGGAAGTTAAACGGTCCATAGTTGAAATGTGACACCTGTAGATGAGAGAGTACATCTTACTATATATGGTATATCTTTACTACCAGCACTCTCGCATTTTTCCTACCTGATAGTTAAGAATAACGCAATGGCTGATGTATTACGATGATACAATGACAAAAAGAGTAGTTGCCAAATAGCATCAGTGCTTTAGCACGATTAGTGATGTAGGATCATTTTTCTTCGAATCAGCATGATTCTGCTAATAATGGATACTCGATAATAGACTAAAAGAAGAAAAAAGTTCAGCCCATCCTCTTCATCCTCAGTACAATACAACCATTGATTAGCTTTCCTTAAGCCTGGCGCCTTAAGGACAATCCTACTATTAACGTAATCAAGTTAAATTGAAAGAAACTGTTCAACCGTTGTTAACATACCTTAAAAACGGCGCCTTGTAGGTCAGCTAGTTTGTCAGGGAAGAGGTCCAACTGGCGGGTGAACCTGTGGTGGTACCAGGTGTTGATACGCCTCACTCCCGGACCCCAGTACAACTGGTTCATGTACAGCACCCACTCCCCCTCGGTGCCAGACTGTGGGGGAGATCATAAGCTATAGTACAGCTGGTTCATGTACAGCACCCACTCCCCCTCGGTGCCAGACTGTGGGGGAGATCATAAGCTACAGTACAGCTGGTTCATGTACAGCACCCACTCCCCCTCGGTGCCAGACTAAAGGATAGATCACAAGCTATAGTACAGCTGGTTCATGTACAGCAGCCACTCCCCCTCGGTGCCAGACCGTGGGATAGATCACAAGCTATGTACAGCTGGTTCATGTACAACACTCGATGCCATATTGCTTCGTGTACACTCACCAGTTGCCATTCTACGCTTAATCTTCCCAGGTATTTCTTCACACAAGGCTCTTTTTCAAGATCACTTACTTTCACCAGCCTCCTCTACCCATATCACTTTTTTCTTGTTCTTTTAAAAGCCTCTGTGTAACTACACCCTGTCCTCCAACAGGTAATGATCAGACATCCCACCAGCTATCCTTCTCAACACATTCACAACCATCATTTTTGGACAATGCAGCTGATTTTAACACACTGGTATGCAATACACATTTGCAAATGTTAATATTATCATTAGATAATATACTGTGCTTTTACAAATCATGGAATTATGTTATGATATCAACTCAGTTAACTTCATTGTTTTAGCCAACAAAACTTATATCATTCCCTAAGGTCACACAAGTAATCCTCGTCAAGTTGTTCATTGGAAGGCTCACCACAAAAAAGGGTTTGTTTTTCTTAGTTCAATCTTTTCATGAAGGTGGTCTAACTTACATTTTAATTTTCCATAGAAGAACTATTCCGTTCACTTCATATCCTGTTATAGCAATAGTCCAACGTACGGTATATCCATTGTGTAGGTATAGCCATTTGAAAGGCGCTTTTCTTCTCTCTTGAAATGCAAAAGGCCCTTCTCCATCTCAAACTTCTTTAGTTCAATGTGTTTCCTCAAAAATGATATATTGGCATTTAACAAATAGTTGACTAGATATCAACAACAGCCGTTCCGGCAGGATGAGTCTTGGAAGCACTTGTTCATCGAGGCATCTCATAAGGAACTGAAATCGTATTTTCAGTTTGTGGGGTTTCATTATCGAAATGGAAAAAACACTAACGAAGGGGAATGACCAGGCGAGCTTGTAGAAAAGTAGTGGAAAAGCCGGGTGGTTCGCATGTTGCAATAGGTCACGGTGGGCTGCGTGAGCAAGAGGAAAATGAAACACGATAAGTTCCCAAGTGCACTTTCATGAAATTATCACATTTTCAGGGGAGATACATAAATGAGATAGAAGTGGAACAATCAATTGATATACAAGGAATAGACGTAGATATGACAACCTGTAAGGTTGGTGGTGTTTGGGTCTGGCATTATGCCTCTCATAAAATCATGTTATGAGGACAGGAGAGGGATATGTATACAGATTTTGCGTACGACAAAGCTATCCAGTTTGTATAGACCTTCACTAATATCTATGTTACAATTCTCTGTGTATCTAATAATACAAGATTCATTGATATCAATTTTGTGGTGAAGGATTTACAGTTGATAACGGAATCAGCGTTACTCCAGTCAATAAGATTATCATAATTTTTAACATGACATAAAGCATTTGATTCTTGACCTGTTATTATACTATATATATATATATATATATATATATATATATATATATATATATATATATATATATATATATATATATATATATTGCTTAACTTTAAAAGAAAATCCATACTAGTCTACCCAACATAAAACATTACAAATTATAAATAGATTCTGCAAACGCAGCCTACAGAATTTTGTGGAAAGTTTTTCTTTTTTCATCAAGATATTCTATATAGCATTGTTATTGCAAAAGGCTATATTCATTTAAAGTATTTAAGCAGCCTAGGAGGTAATATAAAACTACCATTAAAATGGGGAATGGGGAACTAAAAGACTCTTTGTACGGAGGGGAAGTTTAACATTATAAAATGATTTCTTTGCCAACTTAAGAGATTAATCAATGACAGATCTATGATACTTTATCTTGCATCCAAGAGAATATTTTTTTATTTTATCTTATTTTGCTTTGTCGCTGTTTCCCGCGTTAGCGAGGTAGCGCAAGGAAACAGACGAAAGAAATGGCCCAACACACCCACATAGACATGTATATACATAGACGTCCACCCACGCAAATATACATACCTATACATCTCAATGTACACATATATATACACACTCAGACATATACATATATACACATGTACATAATTCATACTGTCTGTCTTTATTCATTCGCATCGCCAACCCACCACACATGGAATAACAACCCTCGTTCCCCCTCATGTGTGCAAGGTAGCGCTAGGAAAAGACAACAAAGACACCATTCGTTCACACACAGTCTCTAGCTGTCATGTAATAATGAACCGAAACCACAGCTCCCTTTCCACATCCAGGCCCCACACAACTTTCCATGGTTTACCCCAAACGTTTCACATGCCCTGGTTCAATCCAGTGACAGCACGTCGACCCCGGTATACCACATCGTTCCAATTCACTCTATTCCTTGCACGCCTTTCACCCTGCTGCATGTTCAGGCTCCGATAACTCAAAATCTTTTTCACTCCACCTTTCCACCTCCAATTTGGTCTCCCACTTCTCCTCGTTCCCTCCACCTGCGACACATATATCCTCTTGGTCAATCTTTTGTGACCAAACCATTTCAAAGCACCCTCTTCTGCTCTCTCAACCATACTCTTTTTATTTCCACACATCTCTCTTACCCTTACATTACTTACTCGATCAAACCACCTCACACCACATATTGTCCTCAAACATCTCATTTCCAGCACATCCACCCTCCTGCGCACAACTCTATCCATAGCCCACGCTTCGCAACCATACAACATTGTTGGAACCAATATTCTTTCAAACATACCTATTTTTGCTTTCCGAGATAATGTTCTCGACTTCCAAACATTCTTCAAGGCTCCCAGAATTTTCACCCCCTCCCCCACCCTATGATTCGCTTCCGCTTCCATGGTTCCATCCGCTTCCAGATCCACTCCCAGATATCTAAAACACTTCACAAGTGACTTGACCCTCGACTCTACTGCACCTAATAACTTTGCTCTTATTCACATTTACTCTTAACTTTCTTCTTTCACACACTTTACCAAACTCAGTCACAAGCGTCTACAGTTTCTCACGTGAATCACCCACCAGCGCTGTATCATCAGCGAACAACAACTGATTCACTGCCCAAGCTCTCTCATCCACAACAGACTACATACTGGACCCCCTTTCCAAAACTCTTGCATTCACCTCTCTAACAACCCCATCCATAAACAAATTAAACAACCATGGAGACATCACACACCCCTGCCGCAAACCTACATTCACTGAGAACCAATCACTTTCCTCTCTTCCTACACGTACACATGACTTACATCCTCGATAAAAACTTTTCACTGCTTCTAACAACTTGCCTAGCGCACCATATATTCTTAAAACCTTCCACAGAGCATCTCTATCAATTCTATCATATACCTTCTCCAGATCCATAAATGCTACATACAAATCCATTTGCTTTTTTCTAAGTATTTCTCACATACATTCTTCAAAGCAAACACCTGATCCACACATCCTCTACCACTTCTGAAACCACACTGCTCTTCCCCAATCTGATGCTCTGTACATGCCTTCACCCTCTCAATCAATACCCTCCCATATAATTTACCAGGAATAGTCAACATACTTATACCTCTGTAATTTGAGCACTCATTCTTATCCCCTTTGCCTTTGTACAATGGCACTATGCACGCATTCCGCCAATCCTCAGGCACCTCACCATGAGTCATACATACATTAAATAAACTTACCAACCAGTCAATAATACAGTCACCCCCTTTTTTGATAAATTCCACTGCAATACCATCCAAACCTGCTGCCTTGCCGGCTTTCATCTTCCGCAAAGCTTTTACTACCTCTTCTCTATTTACCAAATCATTTTCCCGAACCCTCTCACTTTGCACACCACCTCGATCAATACACCCTATATCTGCCACTCTGTCATCAAACACTGAATATTCAACAAACCTTCAAAATACTCACTCCATCTCCTTCTGACATCACCACTACTTGTTATCACCTCCCCATTAACTCCCTTCACTGAAGTTCCCATTTGCTCCCTTGTCTTACGCACTTTATTTACCTCCTTCCAAAACATCTTTTTATTCTCCCTAAAATTTAATGAAACTCTCTCACCTCAACTCTCATTTGCCCTCCTTTTCACCTCTTGTACCTTTCTCTTGACCTCTTTCCTCTTTCTTTTATACATCTCCCACTCATTTGCATTTTCTCCCCGCAAAAATCGTCTAAATGCCTCTCTCTTCTCTTTCACTAATAATCTTACTTCTTCATCCCACTACTCACTAACCTTTCTAATCAACACACCTCCCACGTTTCTCCTGCCACAAGCATCTTTTGCGCTAGCCATCACTGTTTCCCTAAATACATCCCATTCCTCCCCCACTCCCCTTACCTCCTTTGTTCTCACCTTTTTCCATTCTGTACTCAGTCTCTCCTGGTACTTCCTCACACGTCTCCTTCCCAAGCTCACTTACTCTCACCACTCTCTTCACCCCAACATTCTCTCTTCCTTTCTGAAGACCCCTACTAATCTTCACCATCGCCTCCACAAGATAATGATCAGACATCCCTCCAGGCGCACCTCTCAGCATATTAACATCCAAAAGTCTCTCTTTCGCGCGCCTATCAATTAACACGTAATCCAGTAACGCTCTCTGGCCATCTATCCTACTTACATACGTATACTTATGTATATCTCTCTTTTTAAACCAGGTATTCCCAAACACCAGTCATTTCTCAGCACATAAATCTACAAGCTCTTCACCATTTCCATTTACAACACTGAACAGCCCCATGTATACCAACTATTCCCTCAACTGCCACATTACTCACCTTTGCATTCAAATCACCCATCACTATAACCCGGTCTTGTGCATCAAAACCACTAACACACTCATTCAGCTGCTCCCAAAACACTTGCCTCTTATGATCTTTCTTCTCATGCCCAGGTGCATATGTACCAATAATCACCCATATCTCTCCATCAACTTTTAGTTTTACCCATATCAATCTAGAATTTACTTTCTTACACTCTATCACATGCTCCAATAACTCCCGTTTCAGGAGTAGTGCTACTCCTTCCCTTGCTCTTGTCCTCTCACTAACGCCTGACTTTACTCCCAAGACATTCCCAAACCACTCTTCCCTTTTACCCTTGAGCTTCGTTTCACTCAGAGCCAGAACATCCATGTTCCTTTCCTCAAACATACTACCTATCTCTCCTTTTTTCTTATCTTGGTTACATCCACACACATTTAGATACCCCAATCTGAGCCTTCGAGGAGGATGAGCACTCCCCGCGTGACTCCTTCTGTTTCTCCTTTTAGAAAGTCAAAATACAAGTAGGGAAGGGTTTCTGGCCCTCCGCTCCCGTCCCCTTTAGTCTCCTTTTACGACACGTGAGGAATGCGTGGGAAGTATTCTTTCTCCCCTATCCCCAGGGATATATGTTCTAAAATTCATCATAACTAAATTCCGGACTGCATATGCCTAGCTCCCTAATGAACATTAACTGCAATGATGATAGTACAACTCTGTTGTATTGAGTTGAGTATAAATGAATATATGAACAGATATCGTTGGCTTTCTGCATATGCTAAACATCACCCTGTTTCTATCCATATGGATCATGGAATCTAAAAATGGTTATGCTTTTTGTTCCACTTTGTGTAAATTTGATAAAAGGTACTAAGTTTTTAATGAACTGGATATATGTTTCTAGATTTTCGTTTGTTGGCCAAACACAAAGAACTTCATCTATATACCTAAACCTTACTGTCTTAGTGAGTAATGTATCCTTTAGCAGCTTTGTTTCAACGAATTCTATTAAACTGAAATATAGTCTTTTTACATAATTTTGTCAATTCAATAAACGAAGAATCTAAAACAAGTAAATTAAGATTGACATCAACCAAATTTTGTATCAGGTGATCAACTGGAACTTTTTTGAACTAAGATTAATCACCAGAACTTACCATTTTAAGATCAAAATCAACATAGATATTAATCTACAGTCTTCATGATACTGAAATTTGATACATTATCAACTAGTGGGCTCAATGAAGAAGCAAGCCATTTTGATCATTTGTATGAAGTTAAGCTCACCGAACTCACTATTGGTCTTGCAGGAAAGCTCGGCTTATGTGGTTTGATAAGTCCATACTTATATGGCAATGCAGGTGACAACGATGAAAATCTTTTGAAAAGAGAATCATTACATTTCAACAACTTCAGTTCTTTATTAAAGTTAAAATTAACCGTTTCTAGGGGATATATATTGAGTTTAAAGAATATTATGTCATCACTCAGAATATCATATACTTATAACAAACAGTTAACTTTGTCCATAGTTACACCTGTGTGAGCCTTGTATGCTTTAGTTATGTGCAGTTCAATATATTTCTTCAAATTGTTAATAGCATTGATGAATCTTTTATGGATAATTTGGAGCAGTTGATTTTAACAAACTGGCATACAATGCACATTTACAAATGTTCATATCATCATTTGACAATATACTGCACTTTTACATATTGCAAAATTATCTTACAATATCAACCAAGTTAACTTCGTTGTTTTAGCCAACGATACTTATACCATAGCCTAAGGTCACACAATAATCGTTGTCAAGTTGCTTATTAGAATGTTCATCACAAAAAATAGGTTTGTGTTCTCAGTCAAATCACTGTTTTCAGTAGATGTCTAACTACCAATTGACTTACCTAGGAAGACTATTCCGTTCACTTCTTATCCTGTTTTACCAATACTCCAACATACCGGCTCTTCCATTCTGTATGAGAAGACATTTGAAAAGCGCGGTTTTTCTCTCTTGAAATGCGAATGGCCTCCTCCATCTCAATCTTCTTTATTTCAATGTGTTTCTTCAAAATAACATTTGGAAATTCAACAAATGGTTAACCAGACATTAGCAACAGCCGTAGTGGCAGGATGGATCTTGGAAGCACTTGTTCATCGAGTCATCTCAAAAGGAATTCAAGTCGTACCTTCAGTTTGTGGGGTTTGATTAACGATTCGAAAAAATCAGTAACGAAGAGGAATGACCAGGCGAGCTTTTAGAATAGTAGTGGAAGACCCGTGTGTTATGCATTCTGCTGGAGGTCATAGTGGTGCAAGTGATCTAGTATTTGTTGATAACCACGAGGAAAATGAAACGCAAGTTCTCAAGTGCACTTTCGAGAAATTATTGCATCCTCAGGGGAGACACATGAATGAGATATATGGCGTAGAACAATCAGCTGATAAACAAGAGTTAGACATAGCTAAGACGTCATTGGTTAACAAGCGTTACCGGCTGGTGGTGTCCGGGTTAGTGGTATTCGGATATATCATGATGCCTGTCATGAAATTCTATCATTTGGGCAGGAAAGGGAACTGTATGATAATTTTGCTGACGACGAAGCTCTCTACTTTATATAGAGCTTCACTAATGATAATGTTATAAGTCTTTGTGTATTTGAAAATACAAGATTCGGCGATATTTCTCGTGGTAAGGGATTTACAGTTAATAACTGAATTAACGTTACTTCAGTCTGTAAAATGGTCATAAATTTCAAAATGATTAAACAAAGCACTTAATTCTCGTTCGGTTCTTATACCATATTTATGTTGCTTAAGTCTAACAGAAAGATCCTTACCAGTCTACACAACATATGTCATATCACAAATTTTTCAAGGGATTCTGTAAACTCAACCCAAAGAATTTTCTGGCGAGTATTATATCATTAAGATATTTATAATAGCATTCTATTGCAGAAGGCTATATTTACTTAAAGGATTAAAGCACCTGGATTGTAATATAGATTTATCACAAATAGGGAAATCTAAAAGATTCTTTGCATCAGGGTTTACCTCTATCAAATGATTTCTTTGTCGACTTAAGAGATTAATGAATGAAAAATCTAGGATACTTTAACTTTGATCCAGTATTATATAACTTCTCAGATTATTCGTCAATAATTTCCGGACTGCACATACGTAATGCCCTAATGAACATTAACTGGAATGACGGTAGTTTAACTCTGTCGTATTGAGGTGAGTATTAATGAATATAAGAACAGTCATTTCTTATTATTAACAGTCATTATCCCTGGGGGTAGGGAGAAAGAATACTTCCCACGCATTCCTCACGTGTCGTAGAAGGCGACTAAAGGGGACGGGAGCGGGGGCCAGAAACCCTCTCCTCCTTGTATTTCAACTTTCTAAAAGGGGAAACAGAAGGAGTCACGCGAGTAGTGCTCATCCTCCTCGAAGGCTCAGATTGGGGTGTCTAAATGTGTGTGCATGTAACCAAGATGAGAAAAAAGGAGAGATAGGTAGTATGTTTGAGGAAAGGAACCTTCATGTTCTGGCTCTGAGTGAAACGAAGCTCAAGGGTTAAGGGGAAGAGTGGTTTGGGAATGTCTTGGGAGTAAAGTCAGGCGTTAGTGAGAGGACAAGAGCAAGGGAAGGAGTAGCACTACTCCTGAATCAGGAGTTGTGAGAGTATGTGATAGAGTGTAAGAAAGTACATTCTAGATTGATATGGGTAAAACTGAAAGTTGATGGAGAGAGATGGGTGATTATTGGTGCATATGCACCTGGGCATGAGAAGAAAGATCATGAGAGGCAAGTGTTTTGGGAGCAGCTGAATGAGTGTGGTAGTGGTTTTGATGCACAAGACCGGGTTATAGTGATGGGTGATTTGAATGCAAAGGTGAGTAATATGGCAGTTGAAGGAATAATTGGTATACATGGAGTGTTCAGTGTTGTAAATGGAAATGGTGAAGAGCTTGTAGATTTATGCGCTGAAAAAGGACTGCTGATTGGGAATACCTGGTTTAAAAAGCGAGATATACATAAGTATACGTATGTAAGTAGGAGAGATGGCCAGACAGCATTAATGGATTACGTGTTAATTGATAGACGCACGAAAGAGAGACTTTTGGATGTTAATGTGCTGAGAGGTGCAACTGGAGGGATGTCTCATCATTATCTTGTGGAGGCGAAGGTGAAGATTTGTGGGGGTTTTCAGAAAAGAAGAGAGAATGTTGGGGTGAAGAGAGTGGTGAGAGTAAGTGAGCTTGGGAAGGAGACTTGTGTGAGGAAGTACCAGGAGAGACTGAGTACTGAATGGAAAAAGGTGAGAACAAAGGAGGCAAGGGGAGTGGGGGAGAAATGGGATGTATTTAGGGAAGCAGTGATGGATTGCGCAAAAGATGCTTGTGGCAGGAGAAGCGTGGAAGGTGGGTTGGTTATAAAAGGTAGTGAGTGGTGGGATGAAGAAGTAAGATTATTAGTGAAAGAGAAGAGAGAGGCATTTGGACGATTTTCTCAGGGAAAAAATTGAAATGAGTGGGAGAGGTATAAAAGAAAGAGGCGGGAGTTTAAGAGAAAGGTGCAAGAGGTGAAAAAGAGGGCAAATGAGAGTTTGGGTGAGAGAGTATCATTAAATTTTAGGGAGAATAAAAAGATGTTTTCGAAGGAGGTAAATAAAGTGCGTAAGACAAGGAAGCAAATGGGAACTTCAGTGAAGGGAGCGAATGGGAGGTGATAACAAGTAGTGGTGATGTGAAAAGGAGATGGAATGAGTAGTTGAAGGTTTGTTGAATGTGTTTGATGATAGAGTGGCAGATATAGGGTGTTTTGGTCGAGGTGGTGTGCAAAGTGAGAGGGTTAGGGAAAATGATTTGGTAAATAGAGAAGAGGTAGTAAAAGCTTTACGGAAGATGAAAACCGGCAAGGCAGCAGGTTTTGATGGTACTGCAGTGGAATTTATTAAAAAAGGGGGTGACTGTATTGTTGACTGGTTGGTAAGGTTATTTAATGTATGTATGATTCATGGTGAGGTGCCTGATGATTGGCGGAATGCTTGCATAGTGCCATTATACAAACGCAAAGGGGATAAGAGTGAGTGCTCAAATTACAGAGGTATAAGTTTGTTGAGTATTCCTGGTAAATTATATGGGAGGGTATTGATTGAGAGGGTGAAGGCATGTACAGAGCATCAGATTGGGGAAGAACAATGTGGTTTCAGAAGTGGTAGAGGATGTGTGGATCAGGTGTTTGCTTTGAGGAATATATGTGAGAAATACTTAGAAAAACAAATGCATTTGTATGCAGCATTTATGGATCTGGAAAAGGCATATGATAGAGTTGATAGAGATGCTCTGTGGAAGGTATTAAGAATATATGGTGTGGGAGGTAAGTTGTTAGAAGCAGTGAAAAGTTTTTATCGAGGATATTAGTCATGTGTACGTGTAGTAAGAGAGGAAAGTGATTGGTTTTCAGTGAATATAGGTTTGCGGCAGGGGTGTGTGATGTCTCCATGGTTGTTTAATTTGTTTATGGATGGGGTTGTTAGGGAGGTGAATGCAAGAGTTTTGGAAAGAGGGGCAAGTATGAAGTGTGTTGTGGATGAGAGAGCTTGGGAAGTGAGTCAGTTGTTGTTCGCTGATGATACAGCGCTGGTGGCTGATTCATGTAAGAAACTGCAGAAGCTGGTGACTGAGTATGGTAAGGTGTGTAAAAGAAGAAAGTTAAGAGTGAATGTGAATAAGAGCAAGGTTATTAGGTACAGTAGGGTTGAGTGTCAAGTCAACGGGGAGGTAAGTTTGAATGGAGAAAAACTGGAGGAAGTAAAGTGTTTTAGATATCTGGGAGTGGATCTGGCAGCGGATGGAACCATGTAAGCGGAAGTGAATCATAGGGTGGGGGAGGGGGCGAAAATTCTGGGAGCCTTGAAGAATGTTTGGAAGTCGAGAACATTATTTCGGGAAGCAAAAATGGGTATGTTTGAAGGAATATTCGTTCCAACAATGTTGTATGGTTGCGAGGCGTGGACTATGGATAGAGTTGTGCGCAGGAGGGTGGATGTGCTGGAAATGAGATGTTTGAGGGTAATATGTGGTGTGAGGTGGTTTGATCGAGTAAGTAATGAAAGGGGAAGAGAGATGTGTGGAAATAAAAAGCGTATGGTTGAGAGAGCAGAAGAGGGTGTTTTGAAATGGTTTGGTCACATGGAGAGAATGAGTGAGGAAAGATTGACCAAGAGGATATATGTGTCATAGGTGGAGGGAACGATTAGAAGTGGGAGACCAAATTGGAGGTGGAAAGATGAAGTGAAAAAGATTTTGAGTGATCGGGGCCTGAACATGCAGCAGGGTGAAAGGCATGCAAGGAATAGAGTGAATTGGAACGATGTGGTATACCGGGGTCGACGTGCTGTCAATCGATTGAACCAGGGCATGTGAAGCGTCTGTGGTAAACCATGGAAAGTTCTGTGGGGCCTGGATGTGGAAAGGGAGCTGTGGTTTCGGTGCATTATTACATGACAGCTAGAGACTGAGTTTGAACGAATGGGGCCGTTGGTGTCTTTTCCTAGTCCTACCTCGCACACATGACGGGGAGGGTTTTTTTATTCCATATGTGGCGAGGTGGCCATGGGAACAAATAAAGGCAGACAGTATGAATTATGTACATGTGTATATAGGTATATGTCTGTGTGTGTATATATATGTGTACATTTAGATGTATAGGTATGTATATTTGCGTGTGTGGACGTGTATGTATATACATGTGTATGTGGGCGGGTTGGGCCATTCTTTCGTCTGTTTCCTTGCGCTACCTCGCTAACGCGGGAGACAACGAGAAAACAAAATAAAATAAATAAATAAAAAAGAACAGTCATCGTTCGTTTTTTTTGTATATCCTAAACTTAGATATGTTTCTATCACCATAGATCATGGAATCTAAAGATGGTAACACTTTTTGTTCCACTTCCTCTGTAAATTGTATAAAAAGTATCAAATCATTAATGGGCGGGAGATATGTTTCTAAATCTTCGTTTGTTGGCCATACACAAAACTCATCAATGTACTTAAACCATATCGTCTTAGATTGATCTTGTTTCAGAGAATTCTATTATTCTTTTTTCACAATATGATTAATACAATAAACAAAGAATTTAAAACAGGTAGATTAAGATTATCTAAGAAATCAACCAAATATATTGTAACGTCATCAGCTGGAACTTTTTTGAACAAGGATGAAATATTTTCCAGTTTGAAATGAAAATCAACATAGATATTAATCTACATAATTCATGATATTTAAATCTGATATATTACCAACCAGTGGGTTTAATGAAAAAAAAACATTTTGATCATTCGTATGTGATTGATCCCGGCTTATATGGTTTGATAAGTCCATACATATATGGCAATGAGATGACAACAACGAAAATCTTTTAAGAGAATCATTACCTTTTAACAACTTCAGTTCTTTACAAAAGTTAGAATTAACTATTTTCAAGAGATTTCGAATGAGTTTAAAAGACGTTTTGTCGTCACATAGATCATTTATTTCTGACAAGAAATTCACTTTGACAATGATAACAACTATGTTACCCTTATCTGCTTTAGTTATATGTAGTTCCTTATCTTTCTTCAAATTGATAATAGCAGTGATGAATCCTTCTTGGACTATTTTGAGCAGTTGGCTTCACGAACTGTATACAATACACCTTTACAAATGTTCATATCATCAAAAGATTATATACTGTATTTTTGCGAATTACAAAATTGTCTTGCGATATCAACCCAGTTAACTTCATTGTTCTAGAAAACAAAAATTGTACCATAGCCTGACGCGAAAGGCCTCTTCCATCTCAATCTTCTTTAATTCAACGTTTTTCTTTAAAATGACATTTCTAAATTCAACAAATGGTTGGCCAGGCATTAAGAACAACCGTTGCGGCTGGATGGATCTTGGAAGCACTTGTTCATCGAGTCATCTCATAAGGAATTCAAATCAATTTGTGGTTTTTGATTAACCATTTGGAAAAAGCAGTAACGAAGCGGAAATGACCAGGTGAGTTTGTAAAAAAGTAATGGAAGACCCATGTGGTAGGCATGTTGCAAGAGGTCACAGTGTTGCACGTGATCTAGTATTTGCTAATATCTACAAGGAAAATGAAACACGATAAATTCTCAAGTGCACTTTCGTGAAATGATCCCATCTTCATGGGAGATACATGCGTGAGATAGAAGACGTAGAACAATCATTTGCTATACAAGGAATAGACATAGATAAGACGCCATTGGTAAACAAGCGTTACCGGTTGGTAGTGTTTGGGTCTGGCATCATGCCTGTCGCAAAATTTTATTATGTCGAAAGGAAAGGGAACTGTATAAAAATTTTGCGTACGATAAGGCTATCTAGTTCCAATAGGCCTTCACTTATATCGGTATTATAATTCTTTGTGTATTTTGTAATACAACATTCAATGATATTTCTCTTGGTAGAGAATTTAGTTAATAACTGAATTAGCGTTACTCCAGCCACTACAGTGGCTACAATCTTTAACATGATTAGACAAAGCATTTGATTCTTGTTCGGCTCGAGTACTATATTCATGTAGCTTAAGTCTAACGTAAAGATCCTTATCAGTCCACCCAACAAACATATCATAACATTTACAGAGGATTCTGTGAACTCAGCCCACAGAATTTTTGGCGAGTCTTTTATTAAGAATTTTTTTATAGCATTGTTATTGCAGAAGGATGTATTTACTTAAAAGATTCATGCAACCTAAGAAGTAATGTAAACTTATCACTAAAAGGGAGAACTACAGGTTTCTTTGTATCAACAAGAAGTTTGGGTTTAACTCTATAGATTGATTTCTTTGCCAGCTGAAGAGATTAATCAATGAAAGTTCAGAGATATTTTAAATTGGATCCAATACAAAATATTTTCTGAGATTAATCATTAATAAATTGTACGTAATGCCCTAATAAACATCAATGGGAATGATGATAGTTTAACCGTTGTATTGAGCTTATTATCAGATCAAATAATAACAAACATTCTTGGGTTTTCTGTATATGCTGAATTTAAATATGTTTTTCTTACTATGGTTCATGGAATCTAATATGGTAACATTCTTTTTTCTACTGCCACGTAAGAGTTGATAGAAAGTATCAAATCATTAAGTGACGGGAGTTATGTTTGTAAATTCTCGTTTGTTGGCCAAACACAAAGGGTAATATATCCCTTAGTAATTTTATTTCACTGAATTCTATCAAACTGAAATACAGTCTTTTTATACAATATTTTTCTATTAAATAAACAAGGAATTTGAAACAGGTATATCAAGATCATCAAGGGCATCAATCAAATACTGTAAGAGGTCATGAACTGGAGCTTTTTTGAACAAGAATGAAACATCAAACTTACCAGTTTGAAGTCAAAATCAATATGGATATTAAATTGATCTACATTTGTCATGATACTGAAATTTGATATATTACCTACTAGTGGCTTTAATGAAGAAACTAGCCATTTTGATCATTCATATGTAATTGAACCCACTGAACTCACTGTGGGTCTTGCTGGAAAGTTTGGCTTATATGTTTTGGTAAGTCCATACATACATGAAAATGAAAGGGAAAAATGATGGAAATATTTTCGTGAGGCCTCGTTACCTTTCAATTACTTCAGTTCTTTATCAAAATGAGAATTAACTGATTTTAGGGGGTGTCTTCTGAGTTTAAAGTATCTTGTATCATCACATAAAGAACTTTCATTTTTGCCAAATGATTAGGTTTGTCCATAATCACATCTGTATTAGCCTCATTCGCTTTAGTTGTGTGTAGTTCATTATTATTCTTCAAACTGTTAATATTAATGATGACTCTTTTTGATCAATTTGGAGGAGTTGGTTTGACAAACTGGCATAACCTACACCTTTACAAATGTTCACTTCATCATTAAATGATTTGCTGTAGTTTTCCAAATTAAAAAATGATCTCGCAATATCATCAGTTAACTTCTTTGTTTTAGTAAACAAAACTTATACCATAGCCTAGGTGATACAATGAATCATTATCAAGTTGTTTATTAGATAGGTTCACAACAAAAGAAGGGTTTGTGTTCTTAGTCCAGTCACTGTTTTCAATAATGTAGTCTAACTTACAAATCACTTTCCTAAGAAAACTATTTCCTTCACTTCTTAACCTGTTATATCAACAGTCTAACATACGGTTCTTCCATGGTTTAGGTTTAGCCATTTGGAACAAGCATTTCTTCTCTCTTGATAGTCCGGTGGACACCACCCTGCTGGTCAAAGGTTACTCACCTTTCGTTCTAGAGCAAGAGCTTCGATTTTCACCGGTTTTCTAAGCTTTGCACCATGTCTGGGGCAAGTGGTGGGCAGAAACATAAGAAGAATTCAACTAAGGAAGAAAAGATTGCAGTGATAAAATGCATAGACGATGACCTGCAGCTTTCAAGTAGCGATTCAAATGCAGATGATTCGCGATAGACAACAGTGGAGGTGACAGACAGTTTTCAAGTGGTGAGAAGGAAAAGAAGAGGCGAGAGCTAGTGAAGCAAAGTGAAGGAAGTGATAGTAACGAGATCCAGAACGACAGTAAGAAAAAGAATGCATACATAGAAAAGAGCAGAGAGAATAATTCAACAGGGAACCGAACGCAGCAGGTTGGCTAAATGTATCCTGGTGACAGAAACAATGTGACGAGCAACCCAGGTGGAGGAAACAGCATAGGAAGGACATCAACAACAACTGTTGCGGAAAGTTGGATCCTGGATGCGCTTGTTCATCGAAGAATCTCTTGAAAAATTCAAATTATAATTTCCTTTTCTGGGCCTTGAATGACGATTTGAAATAAGTAGGCGTGCTTACATGGATTCTGTATACACAGCCCACAATATTTTCTGGAGAACTTTTCAGTGAGACATTCTTAGAGTATTGTTATTGCTGAAGGCTACATTTACATGAAATAATTTAATCGACCTATGAATCATTGTACAATTATCACTAAAAGGGAGAACTAATGGATACTTGAAATCATGGGAGGCTTGCGCTTAACTCTATAGAAGGATTTCTTAAGATGTTTTTCAATGAGAAGTCTAGGATACTTTAACTTGAATCCAAAAGAATATACTTTTTCAAACTCATTATCGATAAATTCCGGAGTGTATATGCGTAATGCAATAAAGAACATCGACTGGAATGATAGATTAAGTGTGTCGTGTTGAGCTGGGTAATATAAGAACAAACATCGGTGGGATTTCTTTATATGCGAAACTTAAATATATTTGTATCCCTATGAATCATGCAATCTAGAAAATTTAGCATGCATTGATTTTTTCACTTCCTTGGAAAATATGATTGAAGGTACTAAATTTTTAAGTAAAATGAGAAATGTTTGTAAATTTTTGTTTGTCGGCCCAAAACAAAGGACTTCATCCACATACCTAAACCAAATTGCATGAGAGAGTAAGATATCCCATAGTAGTTTTGTTTCGAAGAATTCTATATAAAGATTACTTAACACTGGTGAAATAGGGTCATCTTTCTCCATACCAATTTCCTGAGTGTAATATTTTCCATTAAACTGAAATAGACAGCCTTTTCTACACAATTTTATCCATTCAATAAACACTAATTTTGAAATAGGAAAATCAAGAGTATCCAGAACATCAACCAAGTACTTTAAGAGATCATTAATTGGAACTTTAGTTAACAAGGACAAAACTTCGAAACTTGCCAGTTTGAGATCAAAATCAACATGGATATCATTAAGCTTGTTAACTAAATCTACACTGTATGTGATATTAGCTTTTTGTATATTACCAACTAGTGGGCTTCATAAAGAAACCTTACAATTTGATCAATTTTATGTGACTGAGCCCTCTGAACATACGATGGGTCTTGCTGGAAAGTTTCTCTTATGTATTTTGATAAGTTCATAATATGTGGCAATGAAGGGGACAAATTTTGAGTCTTTTCATGAGGGAACATTATTTTTTAACAGCTTAATTTTCTTTTTTATGAAAGTGAGAATTAACTGCTTCTAGGGAATTTCTACTTAGTTTGAAGTATGTTGTATCTTCACATAAAAGATAATTAAAATTTTGACAAATTAACTTTTTCCATAATCACAACTGTGATAGCCTTTTCTTCTTTAAGTATATGTAGTTCATTATCCTTCTTCAAATTGTTACAGCACTGGTGAATCTTTTTGGACAATTTGGAACAGTTGACTTTGACAAACTCGCATGCACCACACTTTTAGAAATATTCACTTTATCGTTACATAATTTACTGTATTTTTCCAGAATACAAAAAGATCTTACAATATGAGCAGTTAACTTCTCTGTTTGAGAAAACAGAACTTTATTTATTAGATAGAAGGAGCGTGTGTTCTTAGTCTAATCACTGTTTTCAAATGAGGTGATGTGACTTACAGTTCAGTTTCCTTTGAGGACTATTCTGTTCAATCCTTATCCTGTTATAGTAACAGTCCAAGATATGGTTCTTCCATTGTGTAAGTATAGCCGTTTGAATGGCACGTTTCTTTTCTCTTGAAATACAAATGGCCTCTTCCAACTCAGTCTTATTTAGTTCGGTGTGCTTTTTCAAATCATTTTGAAATTCATCAAATGGTCGACCAGACATCAACAACAACCGCCGCAGCATTTTTTCTTCGAGGAATTTCCTAACGAATTCAAATCGCAACTTCATTTTCTGGGCCTTGATTAGTTATTTGAAGTAAGCAGTAACAAAGGTGGAAAGACCAGGCGAGCTGTGGAAAAATGATAGAAAAGCCATGTGGGATCCATGTTGCAAGAGGTCCCAATTGTGCGTGTTATCTAGTATTTGCTGATAAGCTCGAGGAAAATGCTACACGAAAAGTTTCAAAGTGCATTTTCGTGTAACGATCACATCGTCAGGCGAGATACAAGAATGACATACAAGAAGTAGAACAGTCAGCTGATATACAAGAAGATGTAACTGAGACGCCATTGGTGAACAAGCGTTACCGAATGGCAGTGTTTGGTTTGGTGTGTTTGGGGTCTGACATCATACCTGCCATAAAAAGTTTTCATTTCGTGGACAAATAGGGGAAATGTTCACAAATTTTGCTTAAAACAAACTATTCAATTTGTATAGACCTTCACTAATATCAATGTTACAATTTTTTGTGCATTTCAAAACAAAAGATTCATTGATATTTCTCGAGGTAAAGGAGCTACAGTTAATAATTGAACTGGCATTACTCCACTTAATATAATAGTCATCATTTTTAACACGATTAATTCTAATATATGGATCCTTACCAGCTTGCTCAGCACA
Source organism: Panulirus ornatus (assembly GCF_036320965.1). Taxonomy (NCBI): domain Eukaryota; kingdom Metazoa; phylum Arthropoda; class Malacostraca; order Decapoda; family Palinuridae; genus Panulirus; species Panulirus ornatus. Next base: position 34,725,607 of record NC_092228.1, on the reverse strand, counting down.
AAACACATTACGGCTTTTACAAGGGAATTTTCTGGAGAGTTCTAGATTATGATAATCTTTCATAGTATTCTTATTGCTGAAGGCTATATTTACATTAAAGAATTTAAGCAACCTGGGAAGCAATGCAAGATTATCACAAGAAAGGAAAACTACAAGATTCACAGTGTGAAGGAGTGGTTTGGATTCTACTCAGTAAAATGATTTCTTTGCTAACTTAAGAGATTTATCAATGAAAGACATAGGATACTTTAACTGAGATCCAATGGAATCTATCTTTTCAAACACATTATCAATAGATTGCGGACTGCATATATTTAATGCAATAAGGAACATCGATTGAAATGGTAATATTTTAACTGTGATGTTAAGCTGAGCTATGATGAATATTTGAACAGACATTAGTTGGTTGTCTGTATATGATAAACTTAAATATATTTCGCGGAAGATGAAAGTCGGCAAGGCAGCGGGTTTGGAGGATATTGCAGTGGAATTTATTAAAAAAGAGGGTGACTGTATTGTTGACTGGTTGGTAAGGTTATTTAATGTATGTATGACTCATGGTGAGGCGCCTTAGCATTGACGGAATGCTTGCATAGTGCCATTGTACAAAGGCAAAGGGGATAAAAGTGAGTACTAAAATTACAGAGGTATAAGTTTGTTGAGTATACCTGGAAAATTATACGGGATGGTATTGATTTGAGAGGGTGAAGGCATGAACAGAGCATCAGATTGGGGAAGAGCAGTGTGGTTTCAGAAGTGGCAGAGGATATGTGGATCAGGTGAATGCTTTGAAGAATGTATGTGAGAAATACTTAGAAAAGCAAATGGATTTGTATGTAGCATTTATGGATCTGGAGAAGGCATGTGGCAGAGTTAATAGAGATACTCTGTGGAAGGTATTAAGAATTTATGGTGTGGGGGCAATTTGTTAGAAGAAGTGAAAAGTTTTTATCGAGGATGTAAGGCATGTGTACGTGTAGGAACAGAGGAAAGTGATTGGTTCTCAGTGAATGTTGGTTTGCGGCAGGGATGTGTGATGTCTCCATGGTTGTTCAATTTGCTTTTGGATGGCACTGTTAGAGAGGTGAATGCAAGAGTTTTGGAAAGAGGGGCAAGTTTGCAGTATGTTGCGGATGAGAGAGCTTGGGAAGTGAGTCAGTTGTTGTTCGCTGATGATACAGCGCTGGTGGCTGATTCGTGTGAGAAACTGCAGAAGCTGGTTTCTGAGTTTGGTCAAGTGCGTGAAAGAAGAAAGCTGAGAGTAACAGTGAATAAGAGCAAGGTTATTAGGGACAGTAGGGTTGAGGGTCAAGTCAATTGGGAGGTAAGTTTGAATGGAGAAAAACTGGAGGAAGTGAAGTGTTTCAGATATCTGGGAGTGAATTTGGCAGCGGATGGAACCAAGGAAGAGGAAGTGAATCATGGGGTGGGGGAGTGGGCGAAAGTTCTGGAAGCGTTGAAGAATGTGTGGAAGTCGAGAACATTATCTCGGAAAGCGAAAGTGGGTATATCTGAATGAATATTGGTTCCAACAATGTTATATGGTTGCGAGGCGTGATCTATAGATAGAGTTGTGCGCAGGAGGGTGGATGTGCTGGAAATGAGATGTTTGAGGACAATTTGTGGTGTAAGGTGGTTTTATCGAGTAAGTAATATTAGGGTAAGAGAGATGTATGGTAAAAAAAAAGAGTGTGGTTGAAAGAGCGGAAGAGAGTGTTTTGAAATGGTTTGGTCACAATGAGAGAATGAATGAGGAAAGATTGACCAAGAGGATATATGTGTCAGAGGTGAAGGAAACGAGGAGAAGTGGGATACCAAATTGGAGGTGGAAAGATGGAGTGAAAATGGTTTTGAGTGATCGGGGCTGAACATGCAGGATGGTGAAAGGCGTGCAAGGAATAGAGTGAATCTAACCTAACCTAACCGTGGAAAGTTTTGTGGGGAATGGATGTGGAAAGGGAGCTTTGGTTTCGGTGCAATATTATATGACAGCTAGAGACTGAATGTGAACGACTGTGGCCTTTGTAGTCTTTTCCTAGCGCTACCTCTCGCACATGCGGGGGGAGGGGCCTGTTATTTCATGTGAGGCGGAGTGGCGATGAGAATGAATAAATGCAAACAGTATGAATTATGTACATGTGTATATAAGTATATGTCTGTGTGTGTATGTATATGTATACGTTGAGATGTATAGGTATGTATATTTGTGTGTGTGGACGTGTATGTATATACATGTGTATGTGGGTGGGTTGGGCCATTGTTTCGTCTGTTTCCTTGCGTTACCTCGCTAACGCGGGAGAATGCGACAATGCAAAACAAAATGATATATATATATATATATATATATATATATATATATATATATATATATATATATATATATATATATATATATATATATATATATATATATATATAGAGGATGTTTGGATCAGGTGTTTGCTTTGAAGAATGTATGTGAGAAATACTTAGAAAAGCAAATGGATTTGTATGTAGCATTTATGGATCTGGAGAAGGCATATGATAGAGTTGATAGAGATACTCTGTGGAAGGTATTAAGAATATATGGTGTGGGAGGCAAGTTGTTAGAAGCAGTGAAGAGTTTTTATCGAGGATGTAAGGCATGTGTACCTGTAGGAAGAGAGGAAAGTGATTGGTTCTCAGTGAATGTAGGTTTGCGGCAGGGGTGTGTGATGTCTCCATGGTTGTTTAATTTCTTTATGGATGGGGTTGTTAGGGAGGTGAATGCAAGAGTTTTGGAAAGAGGGGCAAGTATGAAGTCTGTTGGGGATGAGAGAGCTTGGGAAGTGAGTCAGTTGTTGTTCGCTGATGATACAGCACTGGTGGCTGATTCATGTGAGAAACTGCAGAAGCTGGTGACTGAGTTTGGTAAAGTGTGTGAAAGAAGAAAGTTAACAGTAAATGTGAATAAGAGCAAGGTTATTAGGTACAGAAGGGTTGAGGGTCAAGTCAATTGGGAGGTAAGTTTGAAGGGAGAAAAACTGGAGGAAGTAGTGTTTTAGATATCTGGGAGTGGATCAGGCAGCGGATGGAACCATGGAAGCGGAAGTGGATCATAGGGTGGGGGAGGGGGCGAAAATTCTGGGAGCCTTGAAAAATGTGTGGAAGTCGAGAACATTATCTCGGAAAGCAAAAATGGGTATGTTTGAAGGAATAGTGGTTCCAACAATGTTGTATGGTTGCGAGGCGTGGGCTATGGATAGAGTTGTGCGCAGGAGGATGGATGTGCTGGAAATGAGATCTTTTAGGACAATGTGTGGTGTGAGGTGGTTTGATCGAGTAAGTAACCTAAGGGTAAGAGTGATGTGTGGAAATAAAAAGAGCGTGGTTGAGAGAGCAGAAGAGGGTGTTTTTAAATGGTTTGGGCACATGGAGAGAATGAGTGAGGAAAAATTGACCAAGAGGATATATGTGTGGAGGTGGAGGGAACGAGGAGAAGTGGGAGACCAAATTGGAGGTGGAAAGATTGAGTGAAAAAGATTTTGTGTGATCGGGGCCTGAACATGCAGGAGGGTGAAAGGTGGGCAAGGGATACAGTGAATTGAATCGATGTGGTATACCGGGGTTGACGTGCTGTCAGTGGATTAAATAAGCGCATGTGAAGCGTCTGGGGTAAACCATGGAAAGCTCTGTAGGTATGTATATTTGCGTGTGTGGACATATGTATATACATGTGTATGGGGGTGGGTTGGGCCATTTCTTTCGTGTGTTTCCTTGCGCTACCTCGCAAACGCGCGAGACAGCGACAAAGCAAAAGAAAAAAAGAAAAGTATATATATATATATATATATATATATATATATATATATATATATATATATATATATATATATATATGAATAGATATATATATATATATATATATATATATATATATATATATATATATATATATATATATATATATATATATATTTTTTTTTGTCGCTGTCTCCCGCATTTGCGAGGTAGCGCAAGGAAACAGACGAAAGAAATTGCCCAACCTACCCCCATTCACATGTATATACATACGTCCACACACGCAAATATACATACCTACACAGCTTTCCATGGTTTACCCCAGACGCTTCACATGCCCCGATTCAATCCACTGAGAGCACGTCAACCCCGGTATACCACATCGCTCCAATTCACTCTATTCCTTGCCCTCCTTTCACCCTCCTGCATGTTCAGGCCCCGATCACACAAAATCTTTTTCACTCCATCTTTCCACCTCCAATTTGGTCTCTCTCTTCTCCTCGTTCCCTCCACCTCCGACACATATATCCTCTTGGTCAATCTTTCCTCACTCATTCTCTCCATGTGACCAAACCATTTCAAAACACCCTCTTCTGCTCTCTCAACCACGCTCTTTTTATTTCCACACATCTCTCTTACCCTTACGTTACTTACTCGATCAAACCACCTCACACCACACACTGTCCTCAAACATCTCATTTCCAGCACATCCATCCTCCTACGCACAACTCTATCCATAGTCCACGCCTCGCAACCATACAACATTGTTGGAACCACTATTCCTTCAGACATACCCATTTTTGCTTTCCGAGATAATGTTCTCGACTTCCACGCATTCTTCAAGGCTCCCAGAATTTTCGCCCACTCCCCCACCCTATGTCCACTTCCGCTTCCATGGTTCCTTCCGCTGCCAGATCCACTCCCAGATATCTAAAACACTTTACTTCCTCCAGTTTTTCTCCATTCAAACTCACCTCCCAATTGACTTGACCCTCAACCCTACTGTACCTAATAAACTTGCTCTTATTCACATTTACTCTTAACTTTCTTCTTTCACACACTTTACCAAACTCAGTCACCAGCTTCTGCAGTTTCTCACATGAATCAGCCACCAGCGCTGTATCATCAGCGAACAACAACTGACTCACTTCCCAAGCTCTCTCATCCCCAACACACTTCATACTTGCCCCTCTTTCCAAAACTCTTGCATTCACCTCCCTAACAACCCCATCCATAAACAAATCAAACAACCATGGAGACATCACACACCCCTGCCGCAAACCTACATTCACTGAGAACCAATCACTTTCCTCTCTTCCTACACGTACACATGCCTTACATTCTCGATAAAAACTTTTCACTGCTTCTAACAACTTGCCTCCCACACCATATATTCTTAATACCTTCCACAGAGCATCTCTATCAACTCTATCATATGCCTTCTCCAGATCCATAAATGCTACATACAAATCCATTTGCTTTTCTAAGTATTTCTCACATACATTCTTCAAAGCAAACACATGATCCACACATCCTCTACCACTTCTGAAACCACACTGCTCTTCCCCAATCTGATGCTCTGTACATGCCTTCACCCTCTCAATCAATACCCTCCCATATAATTTGCCAGGAAAACTCAACAAACTTATACCTCTGTAATTTGAGCACTCACTCTTATCCCCTTTGCCTTTGTACAATGGCACTATGCACGCATTCCGCCAATCCTCAGGCACCTCACCATGAGTCATACATACATTAAATAACCTTACCAACCAGTCAACAATACAGTCACCCCTTTCTTAATAAATTCCGCTGCAATACCATCCAAACCTGCTGCCTTGCCGGCTTTCATCTTCCGCAAAGCTGGGAGTGGATCTGGGAGTGGATCTGGCAGCGGATGGAACCATGGAAGCGGAAGTGGATCATAGGGTGGGGGAGGGGGCGAAAATTTTGGGGGCCTTGAAGAATGTGTGGAAGTCGAGAACATTATCTCGGAAAGCAAAAATGGGTATGTTTGAAGGAATAGTGTTTCCAACAATGTTGTATGGTTGCGAGGCGTGGGCTATGGATAGAGTTGTGCGCAGGAGGATGGATGTGCTGGAAATGAGATGTTTTAGGACAATGTGTGGTGTGAGGTGGTTTGATCGAGTAAGTAACCTAAGGGTAAGAGAGATGTGTGGAAATAAAAAGAGCGTGGTTGAGAGAGCAGAAGAGGGTGTTTTGAAGTGGTTTGGGCACATGGAGAGAATGAGTGAGGAAAGATTGACCAAGAGGATATATGTGTCGGAGGTGGAGGGAACGAGGAGAAGAGGGAGACCAAATTGGAGGTGGAAAGATGGAGTGAAAAAGATTTTGTGTGATCGGGGCCTGAACATGCAGGAGGGTGAAAGGTGGGTAAGGACTAGAGTGAATTGGATCGATGTGGTGTACCGGGGTTGACGTGCTGTCAGTGGATTGAATCAGGGCATGTGAAGCGTCTGGGGTAAACCATGGAAAGCTGTGTAGGTATGTATATTTGCGTGTGTGGACGTATGTATATACATGTGTATGGGGGTGGGTTGGGCCATTTCTTTCGTCTGTTTCCTTGCGCTACCTCGCAAACGCGGGAGACAGCGACAAAGCAAAAAAAAAAAAAGAAAAGTATATATATATAAATATATATATATATATATATATATATATATATATATATATATATATATATATATATATATATACATATATATATATATATGTATTCATATATGGTGGAAAGGATCACAATTTTTCGCGCGATTAAGTATGTAACTGAATTCACGGGGAAAATGAAACAGGAGAAGCTTTCAAGTGTACATCATCAGAGGAGACACAAGAGAGAAATATAAGTCAGTTCATATACAACAAAGAGACATAGCTAGGACGCCTTTTGGTAAACATGCGATTGTCCAAGACAGACAACGAGCGTATCTTAAACTATTATGTGGACAAGAAGGTGTATTACATTCAAATTTTAAGAACAATTTAGTTATCTAATTTATATAGACCATCAATAATATTAAGATTATAATTTTCTGTTTATTTGATAATTGAAGATTTGATGATGTTTCTTCTGGTACTGGAGTTAGAGTTAATAATTGAGGTGGCATTACTCCAGTCAATAAAATGATCATAGTTTTCAATGTGATTAAACAAGGCATTTGATTCTCGTCCCGTTCTTATACTACCAGTCTATCCAACATAAATCCTATCTTAATTTCTACATGGCACTTTATAGATGCACCCAGGATAATTTTCTGGTGAGTTCCTGATTAAGCCATTCATCATCGTATTATCGTCGCTGAAGGCAACATTTGCATTAAAGGATTTAAGCTACACGAGAAGTAGAGTAAAATTCTAATTAAAAGGGAGAACTAAATGATTCTTGGTGTCTATGGGAGGTTTGGGCTCAACTCTACAGAATGATTTCTTTGCTAACTTACGAGATTTATCAATGAAAGATGTAGGGTACGTTAACATAGATCAAATAGATTATATCTTTTCACACTCATCATCAATAAACTGTGGACTGCAAATGCGTAAAGGCCTAAGGAACACATATTAATATTATGATAATTTAACTCTCTCATGTTGAGATGAGTATTTATGGATATATGAGCATACGTTGGTAGGTTTTCTGTATATACTAAACTTAAACTTGTTTCCTTGCCTATGAATTATGCAATCTAAAAATGGTAGCATACCATTATTTTCATTTTCTACAGTAAGTTTGATGAAAATCACTAGATTGTTAATTTAGGGAGAAATGTTTGTAGATTTTCATTTGTTGGCCAAACACAAAGAACATCATCTACATACCTAAACCAAAAGATATCTTACTTTCTAATGCAGTTTGGTTTATTTGTGTATATGATGTTCTTTGTGTTTTGACAACAAATGAAAATCTACAAACATTTCACCCCTTAATCAACAATCTAGTGCCTTCCATCAAATTTACTGTAAAAAATGAAAAAATTGGTATGTTACCATTTTCACATTGCACGATCCATAGGCAATGAAACAAGTTTAAGTTTAGCATATACAGAAAACCTACCAATCTATGCTCATATGTCATTATTACTCATCTCAACATAACATAGTTAAATTATTATCATTTTAATCTACGTTCCTTAGGGCACAAGCATCTTTTGCGCAATCTATCATTTCTTCCCTAAATACATCCCACTCTTCCCTCACTCCCCTTACAGCCATTGCTCTAAGCCTTTTGCCATTCTGCACTTAGTCTCTTATAGTACTTCCTCCCAGAAGTCTCCTTCCCAAGCTCACTTACTCTCACCACTCTCTTCACCTTAACATTCTCTCTTCTTTTCTGAAAACCTCTACGATTCTTCGCCTTTGACTCAACAAAATGATTATCAGACATCACTCCAGTTGCAGTTTTTACCACATTAACATCCAAACATCTCTCTTTCACGCGCCTATCAATCAACACGTAATCCAGTAACGCTCTTTGACCACCTCTCCAACTTACATATATATATATATATATATATATATATATATATATATATATATATATATATATATATATATATATATATATATATATATATATATATATATATATATATATATATATATATAAATATATGTATATATATATATATATATATATATATATATATATATATATATATATATATATATATATATATATATATATATATATATATATATATATATATATATATATATATATATATAAAATATATGTATATATATATATATATGTTAGGGAGGTAAATGCAAGAGTTTTGGAAAGAGGGGCAAGTATGAAGTCTGTTGGGGATGAGAGAGCTTGGGAAGTGAGTAAGTTGTTGTTCGCTGATGATACAGCGCTGGTGGCTGATTCATGTGAGAAACTGCAGAAGCTGGTGACTGAGTTTGGTAAAGTGTGTGGAAGAAGAAAGTTAAGAGTAAATGTGAATAGGAGCAAGGTTATTAGGTACAGTAGGGTTGAGGGTCAAGTCAATTGGGAGGTGAGTTTGAATGGAGAAAAACTGGAGGAAGTGAAGTGTTTTAGATATCTGGGAGTGGATCTGGCAGCGGATGGAACCATGGAAGCGGAAGTGGATCATAGGGTGGGGGAGGGGGCGAAAATTCTGGGGGCCTTGAAGAATGTGTGGAAGTCGAGAACATTATCTCGGAAAGCAAAAATGGGTATGTTTGAAGGAATAGTTGTTCCAACAATGTTGTATGGTTGCGAGGCGTGGGCTATGGATAGAGTTGTGCGCAGGAGGATGGATGTGCTGGAAATGAGATGTTTGAGGACAATGTGTGGTGTGAGGTGGTTTGATCGAGTGAGTAACGTAAGGGTAAGAGAGATGTGTGGAAATAAAAAGAGCGTGGTTGAGAGAGCAGAAGAGGGTGTTTTGAAGTGGTTTGGGCACATGGAGAGAATGAGTGAGGAAAGATTGACCAAGAGGATATATGTGTCGGAGGTGGAGGGAACGAGGAGAAGAGGGAGACCAAATTGGAGGTGGAAAGATGGAGTGAAAAAGATTTTGTGTGATTGGGGCCTGAACATGCAGGAGGGTGAAAGGAGGGCAAGGAATAGAGTGAATTGGAGCGATGTGGTATACCGGGGTTGACGTGCTGTCAGTGGATTGAATCAAGGCATGTGAAGCGTCTGGGGTAAACCATGGAAAGCTGTGTAGGTATGTATATTTGCGTGTGTGGACGTATGTATATACATGTGTATGGGGGTGGGTTGGGCCATTTCTTTCGTCTGTTTCCTTGCGCTACCTCGCAAACGCGGGAGACAGCGACAAAGTATAATAAAAAATAATAATAATAATATATATATATATATATATATATATATATATATATATATATTTCATTTATTTATTTATTTTACTTTGTCGCTGTCTCCCGCGTTAGCGAGATAGCGCAAGTTCAGACGAAAGAATGGCCCAACCCTCCCACATACATATGTATATATATACACGTCCTCACACGCAAATATACATAACTATACATCTCAATGTACACATATATATACACAAACACAGACATATAAATGTATATAAATTTACATAATTCATACTATCGACCTTTCTTTGTTCCCATCGCCAAATCGCCACACATGGAATAACAACCCCCTCCCCCCTTATGCGTGCGAAGGAGCGCTAGGAAAGGACAACAAAAGCCCCATTCGTTCACACTCAATCTCTAGCTGTCATGTAAGAATCCACCGAAACCACATCTCCCTTTCCAAATCCAGGCCCCACAGAACTTTCCATGGCTTACCCAGACGCTTCACATGCCCTGGTTCAATCCATTGACAGAATGTCGACCCCGGTATATCACATCGTCCTAATTCACTCTATTCCTTGCACGCCTTTCACCCTCTTGCATGTTCAGGCCCCGGTCACTCAAAATCTTTTTCACTCCATCTTTCCACCTCCAATTTGGTCTCCCAATTCTCCTCGTTCCCTCCACCTCAGACACATATATCCTCTTGGTCAATCTTTCCTGATTCATTCTCTCCATGTGACCAAACCATTTCAAAGCACCCTCTTCTGCTCTCTCAACCACACTCCTTTTATTTCCACACGTCTCTGTTACCCTTACATTACTTACTCGATCAAACCACCTCACACCACATATTGTCCTCAAATATCTCATTTCCAGCACATCCACCCTCCTGCGCACAGCTCTATCCATAACACACGCCTCACAACCATACAACATTTTTGGAACCACTATTCCTTCAAACATACCCATTTCTGATTTCCGAGATAATGTTCTCGACTTCCAAACATTCTTCAAGACACCCAGAATTTTAGCCCCCTCCCCCACCCTATGATTCACTTCCGCTTCCATGGTTCCATCCGCTGTCAGATCCACTCCCAGATATCTAAAACACTTTACTTCCTCCAGTTTTTCTCCATTTAAACTTACTTCCCAATTGACTTAACCCTCAACCCTACTGTACATAATAGCCTTATTTTTATTCACATTTACTCTCAACCTTTTTTTTCACACACTTTACCAAACTCAGTCACGAACTTCTGCATTTCTCACATGAATCAGCCACCAGCACTGTATCATCAGCGAACAACAACAGACTCACATCCCAAGCTCTCTCATCCACAACAGACTGCATACTTGCCCCTCTTTACAAAACTTGCATTCACTTCCCTAACAACCGCATCCCTAAACAAATTAAACAACCATGGAGACATCACACACCCCTGCCGCAAACCTACATTCACTGAGAACCAATCACTTTCCTCTCTTCCTACACGTACACATGCCTTATATCCTCGATAAAAACTTTTCACTGCTTCAAACAGCTTGCCTCCTACACCATATATTCTAAACACCTTCCACAGAGCATCTCTACCAACTCTATGTGCATTCTCCAGATCCATAAATGCTACATACAAATCCATTTGCTTTTCTAAGTATTTCTCACATAATTTTTCTAAGCAAACACCTGATCCACACGTCCTCTACCACTTCTGAAACCACACTGATCTTCCCGAATCTGATGCTCTGTACATGCTTTCACCCTCTCAATCAATACCCTCCCATATGATTTACCAGGAATACTCAACAAACTTATACCTCTCTAATTTGAGCACTCACTCTTATCTCCTTTGACTTTGTACAATGGCACTATGCACGCATTCCGCCAATCCTCAGGCTCCTCACCATGAGTCATACATACATTAAATAACCTTACCAACCAGTCAACAATACAGTCACCGACTTTTTTTTAATAAATTCCGCTGCAATACCATCCAAACCTGCTCCCTTGCCGGCTTTCATCTTCCGCAAAGCTTTTACTACCTCTTTTCTGTTTACCAAATCATTTTCCCTAACCCTCTCACTTTGCAAACCACCTCGACCAAAACACCCTGTATCTGCCACTCTATCATGAAACACATTCAACAAACCTACAAAATACTCACTCCATCTCCTCACATCACCACTACTTGTTATCACCTCCCCTTTTGCGCCCTTCACTGAAGTTCCATTTGCTCCCTTGTCTTACGCACTTTATTTACCTCCTTCCAGAACATCTTTTTATACTCCCTAAAATTTAATGATACTCTCTCACCCCAACTCTCATTTGCCCTTTTTTTCACCTCTTGCACACTTCTCTTGACCTTCTGTCTCTTTCTTTTATACATCTCCCACTCAATTGCATTTATTCCCTGCAAAAATCGTCCAAATTCCTCTCTCTTCTCTTTCACTAATAATCTTACTTCTTCATCCCACCACTCACTACCCTTTCTAATGTGTGGAAGTCGAGAACATTATCTCGGAGAGCAAAAATGGGTATGTTTGAAGGAATAGTGGTTCCAACATTGTTGTATGGTTGCGAGGCGTGGGCTATGGATAGAGTTGTGTGCAGGAGGGTGGATGTGCTTGAAATGAGATGTTTGAGGACAATGTGTGGTGAGAGGTGGTTTGATCGAGTAAGTAATGTAATGGTAAGAGAGATGTGTGGAAATAAAAAGAGCGTGGTTGAGAGAGCAGTAGAGAGTGTTTTGAAATGGTTTGGGCACATGGAGAGAATGAGTGAGGAAAGATTGACCAAGAGGATATATGTGTCGGAGGTGGAGGGAACGAGAAGTGGGAGACCAAATTGGAGGTGGAAAGATGGAGTGAAAAAGATTTTGTGTGATCGGGGCCTGAACATGCAGGAGGGTGAAAGGAAGGCAAGGAATAGAGTGAATTGGATCGATGTGGTATACCGGGGTTGACGTGCTGTCAGTGGATTGAATCAGGGCATTTGAAGCGTCTGGGGTGAACCATGGAAAGCAGTGTAGGTATGTATATTTGCGTGTATGGACGTATGTATATACATGTGTATGGGGTTGGGTTGGGCCATTTCTTTCGTCTGTTTCCTTGCGCTACCTCGCAAACGCGGGAGACAGCGACAAAGAAATATATATATATATATATATATATATATATATATATATATATATATATATATATATATATATATATATTTATATATATATATATATATATATATATATATATATATATATATATATATAAATATATATATATATATATATATATATATATATATATATATATATATATATATATATATATATATATATATATATATATATATATATATTCTTTTCTTTTCTTTTATACTATTCGCCATTTCCCGCGTTAGCGAGGTAGCATTAAGAAGAGAGGACTGGGCCTTTGAGGGAATACCCTCACCTGGCCCAATTCTCTGTTCCTTCTTTTGGAAAAAAAAAAAAAAAAAAAAAAAAAAAAACGAGAGGGGAGGATTTCCAGCCCCCCGCTCCCTCCCCTTTTAGTCGCCTTCTACGACACGCAGGGAATACGTGGGAAGTATTCTTAATCCCCTATCCCCAGGGATATATATATATATATATATATATATATATATATATATATATATATATATATATATATATATATATATATATATATATATATATATATATATATATATATATATACATGTATATATATATATATATATATATATATATATATATATATATATATATATATATATATATATATATATATATATATATATATATATATATATATATATATATATATATATATATATATATATATATATATATATATATATATATATATATATATATATATATACATGTATATATATATATATATATATATATATATATATATATATATATATATATATATATATATATATATATATATATATATATTTATATATATATATATATATATATATATTTTTTTTTTATTATACTTTGTCGCTGTCTCCCGCGTTTGCGAAGTAGCGCAAGGAAACAGACGAAAGAAATGGCCCACCCCACCCCCATACACATGTATATACATACGTCCACACACGCAAATATACATACCTACACAGCTTTCCATGGTTTACCCCAGACGCTTCACATTCCCTGATTCAATCCACTGACAGCACGTCAACCCCGGTATACCACATCGATCCAATTCACTCTATTCCTTGCCCTCCTTTCACCCTCCTGCATGTTTAGGCCCCGATCACACAAAATCTTTTTCACTCCATCTTTCCACCTCCAATTTGGTCTCCCACTTCTCCTCGTTCCCTCCACCTCCGACACATATATCCTCTTAGTCAATCTTTCCTCACTCATTCTCTCCATGTGCCCAAACCATTTTAAAACACCCTCTTCTGCTCTCTCACCACGCTCTTTTTATTTCCACACATCTCTCTTACCCTTACGTTACTTACTCGATCAAACCACCTCACACCACACATTGTCCTCAAACATCTCATTTCCAGCACATCCATCCTCCTGCGCACAACTCTATCCATAGCCCACGCCTCGCAACCATACAACATTGTTGGAGCCACTATTCCTTCAAGCATACCCATTTTTGCTTTCCGAGATAATGTTCTCGACTTCCACACATTCTTCAAGGCTCCCAGGATTTTCGCCCCCTCCCCCACCCTATGACCCACTTCCGCTTCCATGGTTCCATCCGCTGCCAGATCTACTCCCAGATATCTAAAACACTTTACTTACTTCAGTTTTTCTCCATTCAGACCTACCTCCCAATTGACTTGACCCTCAACCCTACTGTACCTAATTACTATATAAATATATATATATATATATATATATATATATATATATATATATATATATATATATATATATATATATATATATATATATATATATATATATATATATATATTATATGTTATATATGTTATATATATATATATATATATATATATATATATATATATATATATATATATATATATATATATATATATATATATATATTATATGTTATATATGTTATATATGTTATATATGTTATTTACTATTACTGTGAGAAACTAATCTATCCTTACCTTAACTATCCCTACGACATGCTCTGTCCTCTTTCCGATGTACGTGTCTGTGAGCGCTTCCAGGTGTTGTAGTGAATCGACAACCAAAATAAATCTGATGAAAAGAAGGGATATATGATGCATTGAGTTACATAGCTGCACAATTAAGCTGACCCAAGGTCTAAGTAAGGTGGTCTGGCCTTAACGCTACTTAAAAAGATATCTTACTCTTAAAGAAAGGTAGATTTGAAGGATGTGAAAGAAAGCTCTCACTCAATCCCTCAATCCATCCCATAATACGATGGTCTTTAAACAGATAGAAAAAAAAATCATGACTGATATGTTTTGGTTATTTCCTTATAAGGAACTTAGGAGTTACAGTGACAGTGTATATGTTATTTAGCCCATATCAAAGATCTCCATTCCTTCATTTTCTTGTTCGGAAAACTGTAGTAGGTATAAACTTTGAGTCTGAGCCACATGCCTAAGCCTATCTATATAGTTACTGATGTAGAAGGATGATGCAATTATTCCTTGCTGTTCCTTTAAAGAAGGTGACACGGATTACTCACTGTTGGTATTTCACTGCAGCTTGTCCAAGGAGAGATCACTGGTTGAGTATGTAGTTTAACATACCAATGCGTTATGAAAATTTGTGAAAAGATCTATTCAATACTGGAGAATAAAAGGTGACGATCAGTACTAATTTGAGCATATCAATATCCTTGCTCTGAGTAACTTTTCTCGAGATCTTATTCCACCGGTCGACAATGTCGTTGATAAAGAAATGTTTTGTAAAAACCAGATTAACGCTGTGACTTCTGAGTATTATTCAATTACCTCTCGTTAGTAGTAATGGCGTGAGAGTAAATAGATTTTCCATACCGACGCTTTTGATTTCTTTGAATATCTTAAAACATTCTATTAGCTTGCCTAGGTGCCGCCTCTTTCTTAGAAAATGCATATCATATTCTCGCAGTCTGTCATGTTGTTTTTACCTTAAGGATGGAATCAGTTTAGTTGCTTTTCGCTGTACTGCTTCAAATCTGAGAATATTCTTATTCAGGCTAGTGCCTAAAACTGGAATGTATATTCAAATAGGGTTTGAATTCGCATGTGTATGGTGGCAATCGTACAGAATTGCTTTTGCGTGCAAAATGTCTGCAAATATATCGTAACACCTTCTTGGTAGCTTCGTTAGAGCTTTGGAAAAATTTGAAGTTGCTGGATATAGTGACCCGTGGATCTCTCAAACAAAATGGTATACGTTATCTTGTGGCCTGGAAGTACGTAATTGCATTCATTGCTGAGGTTTCGTACTAGCAACAGCTGATATAAATTGTCATTTTCTAGACCATGTAGCTATTCTATCTTGATCCTCTTGTAAGCTTGGCCTATTGAGTTAAGTTAATATAGCAATGCCGTTCATTCTGTCATCTGCATTTCTGGACACTAAGTTATTCAGCCCTCCGGTAATGTCCTAAGTATAAACGATGAAAAGTATAGACCCCAAGAGGAAGCCTTGGGGTACCTCACTAGTTACAGATGATAATAGTGATGATTCATCATAAATCATGACTCTTTGCTGCATGTCACTTAACCGAGTTTCTATCCCGTTTCTAATGCAACCAGTAATGCCTAAAG
Source organism: Panulirus ornatus (assembly GCF_036320965.1). Classification (NCBI taxonomy): domain Eukaryota; kingdom Metazoa; phylum Arthropoda; class Malacostraca; order Decapoda; family Palinuridae; genus Panulirus; species Panulirus ornatus. Next base: position 34,709,319 of record NC_092228.1, on the reverse strand, counting down.
CCCTGACTTTAAGCATCAATCTTTCGTGGGGAACTTTATCGAATGCATATTGGAAGTCCAGAAATATGATGTCTATTGCTTTAGTCTTGGCGTGGGTATTCAATACATTATGTTCAAAACTCAAGAAGGTTTGTAAAGCGTGATTTTTCTCCTTCTTAAATTCATGTTATGCATTGTTGATCAGACTTTGTTTATCAAGGTATGCCTTGATTATATCTCTAATAATCGACTCCAAGAGTTTACATGTAAATGATGTGATACTGATAAGTCATTAACACCACGGATTTCATGCTTTCCCTTTTTGAGATAGATGATGAAGGTCTTCTGGTCTCCAGTCCTGTGGTACTATTCCGTCATGGAGGGAGTTATGGAAAACGTAGATTATGGGTTTAGAAATTTCATTTTAAACGTTTAAGTTGCTCGTGGAAAGAAATGATCACCAGGCCTCTAACTGTGACGGTAAAGTCCACGATCATGTGTTTGCAATTCATCATCGTCCTAAATTAGTGTAACTGCTTTCTAATGTAAAAACAGAAGTGAAAAAAAATCAGGCTTATTGTTCAGATATCATCATCCACGATGGATTTCCCATCTTCCTTTACTAACAGTCCTGTCTAAATTCTTGTTTTTTGGTAATTATTTTTCTTTTTCCATATTTAATCGCCGTTTCCCGCGTTAGCGAGGTAGCGCCAAGAAACAGACGAAGAAAGACTCATCCAATCATACACACACACACACACACACACACACACACATACACACACACACACACACACACACACACACACACACACACACACACACACACACACACACACACACACACACAAACACACACACACACACACACACACACACATATATGTACAGTTGCCCACTGTTCTGATCAGTACAGTTGGCGTTGCAAACGCTGAACTCTATGTATAGTGAAGCCTGCTCGTGTGGATTTGAAGCGTATTGAGCTTGAGGGGGTAAAGGCGGAGGTGAAAGCGGGCTGGGGGAGGGGGTGTAGATCAGAATGGCGATTGAGGGTATGGTGTGGTCCATGATAAGGAGACGGGCTGGTGTGGACCGAAATAGCTAGGGAGGGGGCGGTGTGGACCAGGATGGCGGTGGACGGGCTGACGTCGCTAATTATGGTGAAGGAGGGAGTGGTGCAGACCAGGATAGCTAGGGAGGCGGTGATATGAATCAGGATGGCGAGGGGGAAGACAATGTCCACCAACATGGCGAAGGACGGAACGGCGCGGGGCAGGATCGCGAGGTAAGGGCGGTGAGGACGAACATGGCGAGGGAGGGAACGGTGTGAACCAAGATTGCGAGGAAGGATTGGTCCTGGATAGCGAGGGAGGGGGCAGCATGGACCAGGATGACGAAGAAAGGGATGGCATAGACCAGGATGGCAAAGGAAAGGGCGTTGTAGACCAGGATGGCGAAGGAAGGGGTGGTGTGAACCAGTATGGTGGGGGGGTCGGCGTGGACCAGGATGGCAAGCGAGGGGTGGTGTGAACCAAAATAGAGAGGAAGCGGGCAGTGTGTACCTGGGTAACGAAGAAAAGAGCGCCGTGGTAAAGGATGGCAAGTGAGGGGGCACCGTGGACTAGAATGACGAAGGTGGGTGCGGCGTGGATCAGGAAGGCGACGGATGGCGCGGTGTGAACCAGGATGGCGAGGGAGGTGGCAGTTTGGGCAAGAATCGTGAGAGAGCGGGCGGCGTGGACCAGAAAGGCGAGCGAAGGGGCGACTAGGACCAGGTTGGCGAGGGAGAGAGCGACTAAGACTAGGTTGGCGAGGGAGGGGGCAGTGTTTACCTGGATGGCGAGAGAGGTGTCCGCGTGGACCAGGATGTCGAGGGATAGGGTAGCACGAACCATAATGGGGCGTAAGGAGGCAGTGTAACGAGGATGAGTGAGATGTGGGAGGTGTGGATCAGGATGGCGAAAGGATTGACCAGGATTGTCAGGGAGGGAGTGGCATAGAACAGGATGGCAAGAAAGGGGGCGGTGGCGTGGACCAGGATGGTGAGGTAGAGGGCTAGTGTAGACTAGGATGGCGAGGAAAGAGGTACAGTGGACCAGGAAAGCGAAATAGCGGGCGGTGTGGACAGGAGGGTGACGTAGGAACGGAGTGGGATAGGAAGGAGAGGGAGGGGGCAGTGAATACTTTGATGGCGAAGGAGGGGCGCGTGGACCACGATGGCAAGTGAGGGTGTGGCGTGGACCAGGATAAGGAGAGAGTGGGTTGTGTGGACCTGAATGGCTAGGGAGAGGGTGGTATGGACGAGGATGGCGAGGGAGGGGGCAGTATGGATCAGGATGGAGAGGTTAGGGGCGGTGTGGACGTGGATGGCGAGGGTGGGGGCGGTGTAGATCAGGATGGAGAGGTAGGGGAGGTGTTGACGAGGATGGTGAGGGAGGGGGCGGTGTGAACCAAGATTATGAGGGAGGAGGCGTTGTGGTCTAGGATGGCAAAGGCAGGGGCAGTGTGGACGAGAATGACAAGGTAGGGGGTGACATAGACCAGGATGGCGAGGGATGAGAAGGTTTGGACCAGGATAGCGAGGGAGGTGGCTCTGTGGACCAGGATGGGGAAGGATGGTGCGGATCAGGATGGCGAGGGAGGAGTCGGCATGGGTCAGGATAGCAAAGGAAGGGGTGTTTGGACCAGGAAGGCATGGGAGGGGGAGGCATGGACCTCGATGAAGAAGGAGAGTGCAGTGTGGACAAGGTTGGTGAGTAAGGGGTAGATGTGAATCAAGATGGCGAGGAAGGAGGCGGTGTGGTCCAGGATGGTAAGGGAGGGGACGACGTGGATCAGGATGGCGAGGGAAGGGGTGGTGTAGACCAGGATGGCAAGGGATGCATTGACTTGGACCAGGATGGCGAGTGATGGGGCGGCGTGGAGCAGGGTGGCGAGAAAGGGGACAGCGTGGACAAGGATGGCAAGTGAGGGGGCGACGTGGACATGGTTGGCAAGGGAGGTGTCGGCCTAGACCATAATAACGAGAGAGGAGGTGGCGTGGACCAATATACCGAGTGACGAGGCGTTGTGGAACAGGATGGATAGGGAAGGGCGGCGTGGATCAGAATGGCGAGGGAGGGGGCGCTGTGGAACAGAATTGCCAGGAAGGGTGTGGCGTGGATGAGGATGGTGAGAAAGGGGGTGGCGTGGACAAGGAGGGTGGCGTAGACCAGAATGGCGAAGGAGGGTGCGGTAAGGAGCAAGATGCCGAGGGTGGGGGCGACCTCGACCATGATGGAGACTGGGTTGTCGACATGGACCAGGACCGCGAGACTGGAGGCGGCGTTGACCAGGATGGCGAAACTGTGGGCTGTGTGGTTCAGGATGGCGAGGGAGGTAGCAGTAGATACCAGGATGGCGTTGGAGGAGGAGTGGACAAGGATGGTAAGGAAGAGGGTGGTTTGGACCGGGATGGCGAGGCAGAGGGTGGTGTGGACCGAGGGGGCGGCCTCGACCATGATGGAGATGGAAGTGCTGGCGTGAACCAGGATCGCGAGTTTGGTGGCAGTGTGAACCAGGATGGCGGGGGAGGGGGCAGTGAGTATCGGGATGGCAATGGCGTGGACCAGGATTGCGAGCGATGGGGTGGTGTGAACCAGAATGGCAAAGGAAAAGGCGGCCTGAACCACGATGAAGAGGTACGGGGGCGGCGTGAACTAGGATGGCCAGGGAGATATTGGTGTGGACCAGAATTGCAAAGGAGGGGGCAGCGTGGACCAAGATCTCAAGGGAGAGGCAGTTTGGACAAAAATGGAGTGAGAGGGGTTGGATTGGACTAGTATAGCGAGAGAAGGTGCGGCGTGGAGCAGAATAGCGAAGGAAGGGTTGACTTGGACCAGTATGGCGAGGGAAGGGGCGGCGTGGACTAGGAAGGCGAAGGAGGGGGTGGCATGGACAAGGATGGTGAGGGAAGGGTCGTCGTGGACCAGGATTGCGAGTAAGGAAGCAATTTGGACCAAGGAGGCCAGGGAGGGGGCGGTGTGGATCAGGATGACGAGGGAAGGGGCGGCGTTGACCTGGATGGCATGGGAGGGGACGGCGTTAACCAAGATGGCAACGGAGGAAGCAGCGTTGAGCAGGATGGCGAGAGAGGGGATTGTGTGGACCAAGATAGCGAGGAGGGAAGGGGGGGGAGCCTATGTGGACCAGGATTGCGATGGAAGGGGTGGCGGAGGGGAAGATGGTGAATGAAGAGATGTGTACCAGGATGGACAAAGATAGAGCGGTGTGGTTCAGGATGGCGAGAGAGGCTGTAGCATGGACCAGGATGGTGACAGAGGGGGCGGTGTGGAGAAGAATGGTAATGGATGGGAGGACATGGACCAGGGTGGCGAGGGGAAGGGCAATGTGTATTAGGGTGGCGAGGAGTGGTGCGATGTTTACCAGGATCGCCTGGGAGGGAAGGGAAGTGTGGACTAGGATGGCGAGAGAGGAAGTTGTTGTGGATCAGGATGGAGAGGGAGGGGGCAGTTTTGACCAAGATGGCAAGGGAGGGAGCGGGTTGGACCAAGTTGGCGAGGGAATGGGTGGCCTGGAGCAAGATGGCCAGGGAGGGGCCATTGAGTACTTAGATGGTGAGGTAAGGAGCGACTTGGACCAGGACGGTGAGTGAGGGTGTGGCGTGGAGCAGAATGGCGAAAGATTGGTTGGTGTAGACCGGAATTGACAGAGGAGAGGGCATTGTGGACCAAGAGGGCGCGGGAGGAGGCTGATCGTCCAGGATTGCAAAGGAGGGGGTAGTGTGGACTAGGATGGCGAGAGAGAGGGCGGTGTGGACCAGGCTAGCGAGTGAGACGGCGGTGTAAAACTGGATGGCGAGGAATGGGGCGGCGTGGACAAGGATGGCGAGGGAGGTGGCAGTGTGGACCAGGATGGCGAGGAACGCTAACGGATGAATAACGAAGGAGAGGTAGGTGGGGTTTGTTGACGAGGATGGCGAAGGAGGTGGTGTGAACCAAAATTGCGAGGATAGGGCGATGTGAACTAGGATGTCGAGGGAGGGGGCAACGTGGACCATGAAGGCGAGAGAGTGGTTGGCTTGGACCAGAATAGCGAGGAAGGGATGGTATGGACTAGAATGGCAATAGAGGGGGCGGTATGGACCATGATGGCTAGCGACGGGGCGGACTGGAACTGGATAGAGAGGAGAGGGTGGTGTGATGCTAGACGACGAGTGAGTTGTCGGTGTGAACCAAGATGGCGAGGGAAGGGGGTAGTGTGGCCCAGGATGGCGAGGGAGGGGTATCGTGGGCCAGGATTACGAGAGAAAGGGCTATGTGGACCAGAATGGTGAGGGACGGGGCGGCGCGGAGCTGGATGGCAAGGGAGGGGATGGACTCGACCATAATGGAGAGAGAGTTGTTAGTGTAGACCAGGATGGCGAGGTAGGGGACGGTGTGGACCACTATTGCCAGGGAGGTGGCGGTGCGGAGCAGCATGGCGAGAGAGTGGGTGGCATGGACTAGGACGGCAAGAGAGGGGCGGCATGGACCAGGATATCGAGAGAGAGGTGTTGTTGACCAGAATGGAGAAGGAGGGGGTAGTGAGAACCAGGATGGCGAGGAGGAGGACGGCATGGTCAAGGATAGCAAGCGAAAGGGAGGTGGGTGTGGATATGGATGGCGAGGGTAGGGGACAGCGTGGTCCAAGATGGCTAGGGATGGGGCAACTTGGACCAAGATGGCGAAGAAAGTGGGGGTTTGAACCAGGATGGCGAGGAAGGTGGTGGCTTGGACAAGGACGGCAAGTGAGGTGGCGGTATGGACACAGATGGCGAGGAAGAGGGCGGCGTTGACCAGTAGGGCGAAGGAGGTGTCGGCCTGTATCAGGATGGCGAAGGAGGTGTCGGCCTGTATCAGGATGGCGAGGGAGGGAGTGGCGTGGACGAACCTGCCGAATGAGGAGGCGGTGTGGACCAGGATGGCGAGAAAGGGGGCGGTATGGACAAAGATGGCGAGAGAGGGGGCGGCCTTGACCAGGATTGCTAGGGAGGGTGCGGTGTTGACAAGGTTAGCGAGTGAGGTGGCGGTGTGAACCAGAATGGTGATGGAGCGGGAGGCGTGGACCAGGATGGCGAAGGATTGTGCGGTGTTGACAACATTAGCGGAGGAACGGGCGGCCTTGACCATGATGGAGAAGAAGGGGGCGGTATGGACCAGGATGACGAGGGAGGGGCGGTGTAGACCAGGTTAGCAAAGGAGGGGGCGTCATTGACCACGATTGTTAGAGAAGGGGTGGACTCGATCATGATGGAGAGGAATTTGTCGTATTGAGAGTAAGGAGGCAGTTTGGACCAAGAAGGCCAGGAAAGAGGCGGTGTAGACCAGGATGACTAAGGAAGGGGCGGCGTTGACCAGGATGGCGAGGGAGGGGAGGTTGACCAAGATGGCGTCGGAGGGGGCAGCGTTGAGCAGGATAGCGAGATAGGGGGCAGTGTGGACCAGGATGGCGCGGGATGTGTTAGCGTTAACCAGGATGGCGAGGGAGGGGTTGGCGTGGCCCAAGATGGCGAGTGAGTTGGAGGTGTGGACCAGGATGGTGATGGAGGGGGTTGTGTGAAGGAGAATGGGTTAGGAGGGGTTGGATGGACCAAGAGGGCGAGGGAAGGGCGGTGTGTACCAGGATGGTGAGGAGGTTGTGGGGCGACGTTGACCAGGATGGCGAAGGGAGGGGAGGGGAGTGTGACTAGGTTGGAAAGAGTGGTTTGAATTAGGATGGAGAGGGAGGGTGCAGTTTTGACCAAGATGGCGAGAGAGTGGTGGGGTTGGACCAGGCCCGGCGAGGGAGGGGGCAGTGTGGACCATGATTGCGTTGGACTTGGCGGCTTGGACCACTGTGGTAACGGAGGGGGCATTGAGTGCTAGGATAGCAAAGGAAAGGGCTATGGGGACCAGAATGGCGAGTAAGGGTGTGGCGTTGACCAGAATGACGAGCGAGTTAGTGGTGTGGACCAGAATAGGCAAAGGACCAGGAGGGCAAAGGAGGGGGCTACGTCGTCCAAGATTGAGAAGGCGAAGGTGGTGTGGACAAGAATGACGAGGGAAGGGGTTGTGTGGACCAGGTTAGCGAGTGAGGGGGCTGTATGAACCTGCGTGGCGAGGAAAGGGGCGGCATGGACCAGGATTGCAAGGGAGGGGGCAGTGTGGACCAGGATGGTGAGGAAGGAGAAGGCATCGACAACGAAGGAGAGGTAGGTGGGGTTTGTGGACAAGGGTGGCAAGGGAGGAGGCGGTGTGAACCAGGATGGCGAGGATGGAGGTGGTTTGAACTAGGGTATAGAAGGAGGGCCAACGTGGACCAGGATGGCAAGGGAGGGGCGACGTAGAACAGGATGGCAAGGGAGTGGGCGGCTTGTACCAGAATGGCAAAGAAAGGGGCGGTTTGGACTAGAATGGCGATAGAGTGGGCGGTATGGACAAAGACGGCGAGCGACGGGGAGGAAGGACAAGAATAGGATGGAGAAGGAGAGGGTAGTGTGAAGCAGGATGGCGAGTGAGGCGTCGTTGTGAATAAAGATGGCGAGGGAGGGGGCAGTGTGGACCAGGACTGCGAGGGAAAGGGCTATGTGGACAAGAATGGCGAGGAAGGGGGCGGCGTGGAGCTTTATGGCGAGGGAGGTGGTGGACTCGCCTGCAATGGAGAGAGAGATGTTGGTGTGAACCAGGATGACGTGTAAGGAGGCAGTTTGGACCAGGAAGGGCAGGGTGGATTAGGGTGGCAAGGTAAGGGACGGTGTGAACCAGGATTGCCAGGGATGGGGCAGCGTGGAGCAACATGGCGAGAGAGTGGGTGGCGTGGACTAGGATGTCGAGGGAGGGGTGTTGTATACCAGGATGAAGAGGGAAAGGGCGGTGTGGACTATGATAGCGAGGAATAGAGCGGCATGACGAGGATGGCAAGAAAGAGTAAGGTGGGTGTGAACATGGATGGCGAGAGTGTGGTCGGCATGGACGAGGATGGCAAGGAAGGGGGCGGCGTGGACCAGAATGGCTAGGATGGGGCGGCTTGGATCATGATGGCGAGGGAGGTGGCGATTTGGACCAGAATGGCGAGGGAGGTGTCGTTGTGGACCAACATGGTGAGTAAGGAGGCGGTGTGGACAAGGATTTCCAGGGAAATGTCGGTTTGGGCCAGGATAGCAAGGGAGGGGAAGGCATGAACAAAGATTGCAAGGGAGGGATAGTTTGGACAAAAATGGTGAAGGAGGGGTTGGATTGAACCAGTATGGCAAGGGAGGGGGCGGCGTGAACTAGGATGGCGAGGGAGAGAGAGGCATGGACAAGGATGGCGAGAGAGAGGGGTGGCGTTGACCAGGATGGCGAGGGAAGGGGCTGGGGCGTGGACCAAGATGGCTAGGGAGGGGGCAGCGTGGATAAAGATGGTGAGGGAGGGGGCATCGTTGACGAGGATGGCGAGAAAGGGGGCGGCTTGGACCAAGATAGAGAGGGAGCGGGCGGCATCGAGCATGATAGGGAGGGTGGGGTCGATGTTGACTGCGATGGCGAGGGAGTGGGCGGTGTTAACCAGGTTAGCAAGTGAGGTAACGGTGTGAACCACGATGGCGAGGAGTGAGTTGGACGGCATGGAAGACGAAAGAGAGGTAGGAGGGGTTTGTGGAAGAGGATGGCGAGGGAGGAGGCTGTGTAAACCAAGATGGCGAGGATGGGGGCGGTGTGAACTAGGATGTCGAGGGAAGGAACAATGTGGACTAGTTGACTAGTATGGCGAGGGAGGGGCCGGCGTCGACCTGGATGGCAAGGGAGGGGGCGGTATGGACCAGAATTGCGAGAGAGGGCGGTGTGGACCAGGATGGCGATGGAGGAGGCGGTTTGGACCAGGATGGCGAGCGATGGAAAGGAAGGATTGGAACAGGATGGAGAGGGAGAGGGTAGTGTGAACCATGATGACGAGCCAAGCGTCGTTGTGAAGCAAGATGGCGAGGGAGGGGGCGGTTTGGTCAAGGATGGCGAGGGATGGGTAGCTTGGACCAGAATTGCAAGGGAAAGGGTTGTGTGGACCACAATAGTGAGGGAGGGGACGGCGTGGACCAGGATGGCGAGGGATGCAGTGGACTCGACCGTGATGGAGAGGGAGTTATCGGTGTGGACCAGGATGGCGAGTAAGGAGGCAGTTTGGACCAAGAAGGCGATGGAGGAGACGGTGTGGATCAGGATGGCGAAGGAAGGGACGGCGCGGCCTAGGATTGCCAGGGAAGGGCGGCGTGGAGCGGCATAGCGAGAGAGTGCATGCTGTGGACCAGGATGGCGAGAGAGGGGGCGACATGGACCAGGATGGCGAGGGGCGGATGTTGTGGACCAGGATGGAGTGGGAAGGGGTATCATGGACAAGGATGGCGAGGAAGAGGGCGACGTGGACCAGGATCGCAGGGGAGGGGCCGGTTTGGACCAGGATGGCGATGGAGGTGTCGGCGTAGACTAGGATGGCGAGGTAGGGCGTGGCGTGGGCAAACATGGCAAGTGAGGAGGTGGTGTAGACCAAGATAGCCAGGGAGGTATCGGTGTGGACCAGGATTGCGAGGGAGGGGCGTTGTGGACCGAGATGGCAAGGGAGGGCCAGTTTGGACAAAAATGGCGAGGGAGGGGTTGGCTTGGACCAGGATAGCGAGGGAGGGGGTGGCATAGAAAAGGATGGCGAGAAAAGGGGCTGCGTTGACCAGTTTGGACAAAAATGGCGAAGGAGGGGTCAGCGTGGATCAAGATGGCGCGGGGGGGGGGGGCGTCGTTGACCAGGATTGCCAGGGAGGGGGCGGCGTCGATAAAGATGGCGAGGGAGCGGGCGGCCTTGAGCAAGATAGAGAGGGAAGGGTGTAGACGAGGTTGGGGAGGGAGTGGGCTGGATGGACCACGATGGTGATTGACTTGGATAACGACGTTGGGGCGGCATGGACCAGAATGGCGAGAGAGGGGATGAGCTCGACCATGGAGAGGGAGTTGTCGGTCTGGACCAGGATGGCGATTAAGGAGGCAGTTTGGACCAAGAAGGCCGGAGAGGGGGCGGTGTCGATCAGGATGGCAAAGGAGGGGGCGGCGTGGCTCAAGATGGATATGTAGGGGAGGCGCTGACCAAGATGGCGAGATAGAGGGTGGCGTTGACCAAGATGGCGTTGGAGACAGTGAGGACCAGGATGGCAAGGGATGTGTCGTCGTAAGCCGGGATGGCAAGGGAGGGAGAGGCGTAAACCAAGATGGCGAATAAGGAGGCTGTGTGGACCAGGATGGTCAAGGATGGAGCGGTATTGCTCAGGATGGCGAAGGAGGGGGCGGTGTGGACCAGAATGGCGACGCAGGAAGTGTGAAGAAGGATGGTTATGGAGGGAGTGGGCGTGGACCAGGATGGCGAGGGAGGAGCAGTTTGTACTAGGATGGTGAGGGAGGGGGCTGCCTTGACCAGGATCAAGTGGGAGGGGGGGCAATGTGCATTGGGATGGAGAGAGCGGGAAGTGACGTGGATCAGAATGGCGAGGGAGTGGGCAATGTTGACCGAGATGGCAAGAAATGGGGTGGCTTGGACCAGGCTGGCGACGGAGGGGGCGGCTTGGAGCAAAATGGCAAGGGATGGGGCTGTGTGGACCATAATTGAGACGGGCTAGGCAGCGTGGACGAAGATCGTGAAATGTGGGACGCAGTGGTCCAGGATGGTAAGGGAAGGGACAGTAAGTACTAGGGTGGCAAGGGAAGGGTGGCGTAGACTAGGGTGGCGAGTGAGGGTGTGGACCAAGAAGACGAGAGAAGGTGTGCTGTGGAACAGAATGGCGAGGGAAGGGGCGGTGCGGACCAGGAGGGCGGGGAGGGGGCTGCATCTTCAAGGACTGCGAAGGAGGAGGTGGTGTGGACTAGGAAGGAGAAGGAGGGGGCGGTGTAAACCAGATTAGTGAGAGAGGTGGCGGTGTGAACCAGGATGGCGAGGAAGGGGGCGGCGTGGACCAGGATGGCGAGGGACGGAACGGCATGGACAACGAATGGGAGGTATGTGGGGTTTGTGGAGGAGGATGGCGAGAGAGAAAGCGGTGTGAACCAGGATGGAGAGGATGGGGGTGGTGTGAACTAGGATGTCAAGGGAGGAAGCAACGTGGACCAGGACGGTGAGGGAGGGGGCAGTTTGGACCAGAATGGCGAGGGAAGGGGGTGGTATGGACCAGGATGGCGAAGGAAGGGACGGCGCGGCCTAGGATTGCCAGGGAGGGGGCGGCGTGGACCAGGATGGCGAGGGAGGGGTTGGCTTGGACCAGGATGGCGAGCGATGGAAAGGAAGGATTGGAACAGGATGGAGAGGGAGAGGGTAGTGTGAAGCAGGATGGCGAGTGAGGTGTCGGTGTGACCAAGAAGGCGAGGGAGGGGGTGGTTTGGCCAGGCTTGCTAGGAAAGGGTATCGTGGATCAGGATTGCGAGGAAAAAGTTCTGTGGAGAAGGATGGCGAGGAAGGAAGCTGTGTGGACAGGGATGGTAAGTGAGGGGGCGGCGTGGACCAGGATGAAGGGGAAAGTGCGGCCTGGAACAGGTTGGAGTGGAAGGAGGCAGTGTAAACCATGATGGCTAGGTGTCGGTTTGAGCCAAGATGGCGAGGGAGTGGGTGGTGTGGCTCAGGATGGCGATGGAGAGTAAGAGGGCGGCGTGGACCAGAATGGCGAGAGAGGGGGCGACATGGACCAGGATGACGAAGGAGGGGGCAGTGTGAACCAGGATGGCAAGGGAGGGGCGACGTAGAACAGGATGGCAAGGGAGTGGGCGGCTTGTACCAGAATGGCAAAGAAAGGGGCGGTTTGGACTAGAATGGCGATAGAGTGGGCGGTATGGACAAAGACGCGAGCGACGGGGAGGAAGGACCAGAATAGGATGGAGAAGGAGAGGGTAGTGTGAAGCAGGATGGCGAGTGAGGCGTCGTTGTGAATAAAGATGGCGAGGGAGGGGGCAGTGTGGACCAGGATTGCGAGGGAAAGGGCTATGTGGACAAGAATGGCGAGGAAGGGGGCGGCGTGGAGCTTTATGGCGAGGGAGGTGGTGGACTCGCCTGCAATGGAGAGAGAGATGTTGGTGTGAACCAGGGTGACGTGTAAGGAGGCAGTTTGGACCAGGAAGGGCAGGGTGGATTAGGGTGGCAAGGTAAGGGACGGTGTGAACCAGGATTGCCAGGGATGGGGCAGCGTGGAGCAACATGGCGAGAGAGTGGGTGGCGTGGACTAGGATGTCGAGGGAGGGGTGTTGTATACCAGGATGAAGAGGGAAAGGGCGGTGTGGACTATGATAGCGAGGAATAGAGCGGCATGACGAGGATGGCAAGAGAGAGTAAGGTGGGTGTGAACATGGATGGCGAGAGTGTGGTCGGCATGGACGAGGATGGCAAGGAAGGGGGCGGCGTGGACCAGAATGGCTAGGATGGGGCGGCTTGGATCATGATGGCGAGGTAGGTGGCGATTTGGACCAGAATGGCGAGGGAGGTGTCGTTGTGGACCAACATGGTGAGTAAGGAGGCGGTGTGGACAAGGATTTCCAGGGAAATGTCGGTTTGGGCCAGGATTGCAAGGGAGGGGAAGGCATGAACAAAGATTGCAAGGGAGGGATAGTTTGGACAAAAATGGTGAAGGAGGGGTTGGATTGAACCAGTATGGCAAGGGAGGGGGCGGCGTGAACTAGGATGGCGAGGGAGAGAGAGGCATGGACAAGGATGGCGAGAGAGAGGGGTGGCGTTGACCAGGATGGCGAGGGAAGGGGCTGGGGCGTGGACCAAGATGGCTAGGGAGGGGGCAGCGTGGATAAAGATGGTGAGGGAGGGGGCATCGTTGACGAGGATGGCGAGAAAGGGGGCGGCTTGGACCAAGATAGAGAGGGAGCGGGCGGCATCGAGCATGATAGGGAGGGTGGGGTCGATGTTGACTGCGATGGCGAGGGAGTGGGCGGTGTTAACCAGGTTAGCAAGTGAGGTAACGGTGTGAACCACGATGGCGAGGAGTGAGTTGGACGGCATGGAAGACGAAAGAGAGGTAGGAGGGGTTTGTGGAAGAGGATGGCGAGGGAGGAGGCTGTGTAAACCAGGATGGCGAGGATGGGGGCGGTGTGAACTAGGATGTCGAGGGAAGGAACAATGTGGACTAGTTGACTAGTATGGCGAGGGAGGGGCCGGCGTCGACCTGGATGGCAAGGGAGGGGGCGGTATGGACCAGAATTGCGAGAGAGGGCGGTGTGGACCAGGATGGCGATGGAGGAGGCGGTTTGGACCAGGATGGCGAGCGATGGAAAGGAAGGATTGGAACAGGATGGAGAGGGAGAGGGTAGTGTGAACCATGATGACGAGCCAAGCGTCGTTGTGAAGCAAGATGGCGAGGGAGGGGGCGGTTTGGTCAAGGATGGCGAGGGATGGGTAGCTTGGACCAGAATTGCAAGGGAAAGGGTTGTGTGGACCACAATAGCGAGGGAGGGGACGGCGTGGACCAGGATGGCGAGGGATGCAGTGGACTCGACCGTGATGGAGAGGGAGTTATCGGTGTGGACCAGGATGGCGAGTAAGGAGGCAGTTTGGACCAAGAAGGCGATGGAGGAGACGGTGTGGATCAGGATGGCGAAGGAAGGGACGGCGCGGCCTAGGATTGCCAGGGAGGGGCGGCGTGGAGCGGCATAGCGAGAGAGTGCATGCTGTGGACCAGGATGGCGAGAGAGGGGGCGACATGGACCAGGATGGCGAGGGGCGGATGTTTGTGGACCAGGATGGAGTGGGAAGGGGTATCATGGACAAGGATGGCGAGGAAGAGGGCGACGTGGACCAGGATCGCAGGGGAGGGGCCGGTTTGGACCAGGATGGCGATGGAGGTGTCGGCGTAGACCAGGATGGCGAGGTAGGGCGTGGCGTGGGCAAACATGGCAAGTGAGGAGGTGGTGTAGACCAAGATAGCCAGGGAGGTATCGGTGTGGACCAGGATTGCGAGGGAGGGGCGTTGTGGACCGAGATGGCAAGGGAGGGCCAGTTTGGACAAAAATGGCGAGGGAGGGGTTGGCTTGGACCAGGATAGCGAGGGAGGGGGTGGCATAGAAAAGGATGGCGAGAAAAGGGGCTGCGTTGACCAGTTCGGACAAAAATGGCGAAGGAGGGGTCGGCGTGGATCAAGATGGCGCGGGAGGGGGCGTCGTTGACCAGGATTGCCAGGGAGGGGGCGGTGTCGATAAAGATGGCGAGGGAGCGGGCGGCCTTGAGCAAGATAGAGAGGGAAGGGTGTGGACGAGGTTGGGGAGGGAGTGGGCTGGCTGGACCACGATGGTGATTGACTTGGATAACGACGTTGGGGCGGCATGGACCAGAATGGCGAGAGAGGGGATGAGCTCGACCATGGAGAGGGAGTTGTCGGTCTGGACCAGGATGGTGATTAAGGAGGCAGTTTGGACCAAGAAGGCCGGAGGGGGGGCGGTGTCGATCAGGATGGCAAGGGAGGGGGCGGCGTGGCTCAAGATGGATATGTAGGGGAGGCGCTGACCAAGATGGCGAGATAGAGGGTGGCGTTGACCAAGATGGCGTTGGAGACAGTGAGGACCAGGATGGCAAGGGATGTGTCGTCGTAAGCCGGGATGGCGAGGGAGGGAGAGGCGTAAACCAAGATGGCGAATAAGGAGGCGGTGTGGACCAGGATGGTCAAGGATGGAGCGGTATTGCTCAGGATGGCGAAGGAGGGGGCGGTGTGGACCAGAATGGCGACGCAGGAAGTGTGAAGAAGGATGGTTATGGAGGGAGTGGGTGTGGACCAGGATGGCGAGGGAGGAGCAGTTTGTACCAGGATGGTGAGGGAGGGGGCGGCCTTGACCAGGATCAAGTGGGAGGGGGGCAATGTGCATTGGGATGGAGAGAGCGGGAAGTGACGTGGATCAGAATGGCGAGGGAGTGGGCAATGTTGACCGAGATGGCAAGAAATGGGGTGGCTTGGACCAGGTTGGCGACGGAGGGGGCGGCTTGGAGCAAAATGGCAAGGGATGGGGCTGTGTGGACCATAATTGAGACGGGCTAGGCAGCGTGGACGAAGATCGTGAAATGTGGGACGCAGTGGTCCAGGATGGTAAGGGAAGGGACAGTAAGTACTAGGGTGGCAAGGGAAGGGTGGCGTAGACTAGGGTGGCGAGTGAGGGTGTGGACCAAGAAGACGAGAGAAGGTGTGCTGTGGAACAGAATGGCGAGGGAAGGGGCGGTGCGGACCAGGAGGGCGGGGAGGGGGCTGCATCTTCAAGGACTGCGAAGGAGGAGGTGGTGTGGACTAGGAAGGAGAAGGAGGGGGCGGTGTAAACCAGATTAGTGAGAGAGGTGGCGGTGTGAACCAGGATGGCGAGGAAGGGGGGGCGGCGTGGACCAGGATGGCGAGGGACGGAACGGCATGGACAACGAATGGGAGGTATGTGGGGTTTGTGGAGGAGGATGGCGAGAGAGAAAGCGGTGTGAACCAGGATGGAGAGGATGGGGGGTGGTGTGAACTAGGATGTCAAGGGAGGAAGCAACGTGGACCAGGACGGTGAGGGAGGGGCAGTTTGGACCAGAATGGCGAGGAAGGGGGTGGTATGGACCAGGATGGCAAGCGAGCGGCGGCGTGAAGGATGGGGAGGGAGGGGTTGCTGTGGACCAGGATGGCGAGCGACGGGGTGGACAGGAAACGGGTGGAGAGGAAGAGGGTAGGTTGAACCAGGATGGCGAGTGAGGTGTCGGTGTGACCAAGAAGGCGAGGGAGGGGGTGGTTTGGCCAGGCTTGCTAGGAAAGGGTATCGTGGATCAGGATTGCGAGGAAAAGTTCTGTGGAGAAGGATGGCGAGGAAGGAAGCTGTGTGGACAGGGATGGTAAGTGAGGGGGCGGCGTGGACCAGGATGAAGGGGAAAGTGCGGCCTGGAACAGGATGGAGAGGGAGGGGGCAGTGTGAACCAGGATGGCGAGTGAGGTTTTTGTGTGAGCCAAGATGGTGAGGGAGGAGGCGGTGTGGTTCAGGATGGCACAAGAGGGGGCAGAATGGACCAGGATGACGAAGGAGGGGGCAGTGTGAACCAGGATGGCAAGTAAGGTGTCGGTATGAGCCAAGGTGGCAAGGGAGTGAGCGGTGTGGTCCAGATGTGGGATGGCGAAGGAGGAGACAGCTTGGACCGGGATGGCAAGGGAGGGGGGAGCGTAAACCAAGATGGCGAATAAGGGGCGTGTGACCAGGATGGTCAAGGATTGGGCGGGATTTGCTCAGGATGGCGAAGGGGGGGGGCGGGGGGGTGTGGGGCCAGAATGGCGACGCAGGAAGTGTGAAGAAGGATGGTTATGGAGGGGTGGGGTGGACCAGGATGGCGAGGGAGGAGGGAGTTTGTACAGATGGTGAGGGAGGGGCGCCTTGACCAGGATCAAGTGGGAGGGGGGCATTTTGCATTGGGATGGAGAGGGGGGCGGGAGTGACGTGGATCGAATGGCGAGGGAGTGGGGGGGGATGTTTGACGAGATGGCAAGAAAGGGGTGGCTTTGGGCCCGGTGGCGACGGAGGGGGCGGCTTGGAGCAAATGGCAAAGGGGTGGGGCTGTGTGGACCATAATGAGACGGGCAAGGCAGCGTGGACGAAGATCGTGAAATGTGGGACGCAGTGGCCAGGATGGGTAAAGGGGAAGGGACAGTTAAGTACTAGGGTGGCCCAAGGGAAGGGTGGCGTTAGACTAGGGTGGGGAGTGAGGGTGTGGACCAAGAAGACGAGGAAGGTGTGCTGTGGAAGAATGGCGAGGAAGGGGCGGTGCGGACCAGGAGGGCGGGGAGGGGCTGCATCTTCAAGGACTGCGAAGGAGGAGGTGGTGTGGAAATAGGAAGGAGAAGGAGGGGGCGGTGTAAACCAGATTAGTGAGAGAGGTGGCGGTGTGAACCAGGATGGCGAGGAAGGGGGCGGCGTGGACCAGGATGGCGAGGGACGGAACGGCATGGACAACGAATGGGAGGTATGTGGGGTTTGTGGAGGAGGATGGCGAGAGAGAAAGCGGTGTGAACCAGGATGGAGAGGATGGGGGTGGTGTGAACTAGGATGTCAAGGGAGGAAGCAACGTGGACCAGGACGGTGAGGGAGGGGGCAGTTTGGACCAGAATGGCGAGGGAAGGGGGTGGTATGGACCAGGATGGCAAGCGAGCGGCGGCGTGAAGGATGGGGAGGGAGGGGTTGGCTGTGGACCAGGATGGCGAGCGACGGGGTGGACAGGAAACGGGTGGAGAGGAAGAGGGTAGGTTGAACCAGGATGGCGAGTGAGGTGTCGGTGTGACCAAGAAGGCGAGGGAGGGGGTGGTTTGGCCCAGGCTTGCTAGGAAAGGGGTATCGTGGATCAGGATTGCGAGGAAAAGTTCTGTGGAGAAGGATGGCGAGGAAGGAAGCTGTGTGGACAGGGATGGTAAGTGAGGGGGCGGCGTGGACCAGGATGAAGGGGGAAAGTGCGGCCTGGAACAGGATGGAGAGGGAGGAGACAGTGTGTACCAGGATGGCTAGTGAGGTTTCTGTGTGAGCCAAGATGGTGAGGGAGGAGGCGGTGTGGTTCAGGATGGCACAAGAGGGAGCAGAATGGACCAGGATGACGAAGGAGGGGGCAGTGTGAACCAGGATGGCAAGTAAGGTGTCGGTATGAGCCAAGGTGGCAAGGGAGTGAGCGGTGTGGTCCAGGATGGCGAAGGAGGAGACAGCTTGGACCAGGATGGTGCGGGAGGGGGTAGTGTGAACCAGGATGGCGCGGGATAGGGCAGCTTGGACCAGGATGGCGAGGAAGGAGGCGGCGTGGATATGGAGAATATAACGGCGGCGTGGGCCAGGATGGCAAGGAAAGGGGTGGCGTGGACAAGGATGGCAATTGACGGGCGATGTGGACCACGATGGCGAGGGTGGGGGCGACGCGGACCTGGATGGCGACGGAGGGCTCAGTGTGGACTAGGATGATTCGGTTTGGACAAGGATGGCGATGGCGATGGAGAGTAAGAGGGCGGCGTGGACCAGGATGGCGAGCGAAGGGGTGGTGTCAACCAGGATAGCAAGGGAAGGTGTACCCTGGAACAGGTTGGAGTGGAAGGAGGCAGTGTAAACCATGATGGCTAGGTGTCGGTTTGAGCCAAGATGGCGAGGGAGTGGGTGGTGTGGCTCAGGATGGCGATGGAGGAGGAAGCGTGTACCAGGATGGCAAGGGAGGGCCAGTGTGGAGCAGGATAGGGAAGGAGGGGGTGGTGTGGAACATGGTGGCTAGGTAGGGGGCGGTGAGGAAGAGGATGGAGAAGGAGGGAGCGACGGGGATCAGGTTGGTGAAGAAGGGATCAAAACCAGGATGGCGAAGGAGGGGTGGTGTGGTCCAGGATGGCGAGGGAGGAGGGCAGCGTGGACGGGGAGTGCGAGGCTAGGGCGGTGTGGACCAGGATGGAGGAGGAAGGGCAGTGTGGACCAGAATGGCGAAAGAGGGGGTGACGTAGACCAAGGTATCGAGGGAGGGGGCGGTTTGGACCAGGATGGCGAGGAAGGGGATTTCAAGGAAGGGGGTGGTTTGGCTCGGAATGGCGAGGGAAGGGGTAGCGTGGACCAGGATTGCCAGGTAAGTGGTGGCGTGGACCATTATGGCAATTGAGGGGCAGTTCAAACAAGAATGAAGAGAGAGGGGGTGGCGTGGAATAGGGTGGGGAGGGAGGGGATGGCTATACCAAGAGGGTGAGGGAGGGGGCAGTGTGGACCAGGATGGCCAGTTAGATGTCGGTTTCAGCCAAAATGGGGAAGGAGTGGGTGGTGTAGTCAAGGATGGCGTGGACCAGGATGGTGAAGGAGAAAGCAACATGAACCAAGATGACGAGGGAGTGGCAGCGTGGATGGGAAGGGCGAGGCTGAGGCGACAAGGACCAAGATGGCGAAACAGGGGACTACATGGACCATGATGGCGAGGGAGGGGGTGGCGTGGACACGGATGGTGAGGGAGGGGGCGACGTTGACCAGGATGTCGAGGGAGTGGATGGCATGGACCAAGATAGTGAGTGAGAAGGCGGTGTGGACCAGGATGACCAGGGAGGGAGCGGTGTGGTTCAGGGCAAAGAGGGAGGGGGTGATGTGGACCAGGACACCGACGAAGAGGGCAGTGTGGAGAAGGATGGCGGGGGAGGTTGGCGGTGTAGACCGGGATGGCAAGAGAGGGGGGCGGTCGTCGATCAAAATGACGAGGGAGGGTGCGTGTGGACCAGGATGGTGAGGGAAGGGTAGTGTGGACCAGGATGGTGAGGGAAGGGTGGCGTGGACCAGGATGGTGAGGGAAGGGTGGTGTGGACCATGATGGCACGGGAGGGGGAGGTGTCGAACAAAATGGCGAGGGAGGAGGGTGACATGTACCAGGACAACAAGGTTAGGGCCGGTATGGATCAGGATGGAGAGAGAGAGGGGTTAGCGTAGACCAGGTTAGCAAGGGAGAGGCCGTTGTGGACCAGGATGGCGAGGGAAGGGGTGGCGTGGACCAAAATGGCGTGTTGAAGAGACGGTGTTGACCAAGATGGCAAGGGAGTTTGCTGTGTGGACGAAGATGGCGAGGAAACGTACGGCCTTGATCATGGTGGAAAGGGAACGTGCAGTGTCGACCAGAATGACGAGAGAGGGGGCGGTATGAGCCAGGATGGTGAGGGAGGGAGAGGAGTGGACCAGAATGGAGAGAGGGGGAGCGTCGTGGACCAGGATGGCGAAGGACGGGGTGTTATGGACCGGGATGGTGAGGTAGGGGATGACGTGGACCAGGATGGCGAGGGTTGTGGCATCGACCAGGATGGCGTGGGAGGGGGTGATATAGACAAGATGGTGAAGGAGGGGGCGGTGTGGACATGAATGGCAAGAGAGGGGGGAGGTGTCGACCAAAATGGCGAGGGAGGGGGTGGCATATACCAGGAGAGCGAGGTTGGGGCTTGTGTGGACCAGGGTGGAGAGGGTAGGGATGGCGTTGACCAAGTTGGGAAGGGAGGGGCCGTTGTGGGTCAGGATGGCGAGGGAGGGGGCGGTGTGAACCAAAATGGCGAGGGAGGGGGCGGTGATGACCAAGATGGCGGAGGGATCGCTGTGAACCAGGATGGAGAAGGAAGGGGTGGTGTGGGACAGGTTGGCGAAAGAGCGGCTGTTGTGGACCATGATGGCATGGGAAGGGGCTGTGTGAGCCAATATGGCGTGGTAGAGAGCATTGTGGACCAGGATGGCGAGGCAGGGTGCCGTGTGGATGAAGATGGCTAGGGAGGGAGCGGACTCGATCATGATGGCGAGAGAGGGGGCGTTGTGGACCAGGATGGGAAGGAGGGGACGGTGTGGTCCAGGATGGTGAGGGAAGGGGTGGTATGGACCAGGAAGGCGAGGGAGAGGGCGGCTTGGACATGGATGGCAAGGGAGGGGGAGTTATCGAAGAAAATGGCGAGGGAAGAGGTGCCATGTACCAGGATGGAGAGGTTAGGGCCGATGTGGACCAGGTAGGAGATGGAAGGGGTGGCATGGACTAGGTTGGCGAGGGAGGGGGTAGCGTGGACCAAAATGGCGAAGGAAAGGGCGGTGCGGACCAAAGTGGCGAGGGCGGGGCAGCTGTGGACCAGGATGTCTAGGAAGGGGGCGTTACGGACCAAAATGGCGAGGGAGAGGGCAGCTTGAACCAGGATAGCGAGGGGGGCTGTGTGAACCATGACGGCGAGGGGAAGGGGTTGGCGTAGACTAGGATGGCGGGTGAGGAGGCGGTGTTGACCAAGATGGCGCGGGAGGGGTTAGCATGGATCAGAATGGCAAGGAAGGGGTTAGCGTGGATCAGGATGGTGAGGGAGTGGGCGGTTCGGACCAAGATGGCGAGGAAGGGGCCGTTGTAGACCAGGATGGCGGGAGAGGGGGCTACGTGGACCAAGATGACAAGGAGGGGGCAGTGTGGACCAGGATGGAGAGGGAGGGGTTAGCGTGGACCAGGTTGGCGAGGGAGGGGTTGGTGTGGCCCAGGATGGCGTAGGAGGGGCGGTGTGGACGAATATGGCGTGGTAAGGGAAGGTGCGGACCAAGATGGCGAGAGGGGGGGGGGGGATCGTTGTGGTCCAGGATGGCGAGGGAAGGGGCGCCTTCAATCAAGATGGAGAGGGAAGGTGTGGTGTGGACCAGGATTGCGAGGGAGGGGGCGGCCTTGATCATGATGGAGAGGGATGGGGCGGTGTGAACCAGGATGGTGAGGTAAGGGCAGAGTGAACCAGGATGTCGATGGAGAGGACGTTATGGTCCAGGATGGTCAATGAGGGGGCGGTGTTGACCACGATGGCGAGAGAAGGGGAGTTTTGGACCAATATGGCGAAGGAGGGGACGGTGTGGACTACGATGGTGAGGGAGGGGATGGCGTAGACCAGGTTGGAGAGGGAAGGGCCGTTGTGGACCAGGATGAAGCGGGAGGGGGCGATGTGGACCAAGATGGCGAGGGGAGGGTGCGGTGTGGGTTAAAATGGCAAAGGAGGGGACGGCCTCAATCATGATAAAGAGGGAGGTGGTGGCGTGGACCAGGATGGTGAGGGAGGTGGCGGTGTGAACTAGGATGACAAGGGAGGGGACGTCATGGTCCAGAATGGCGAGTGAAGGTACGGGATGAACCAAGATGGCGGGGGAGGGGGCGTCGTTTACCAGAATGGCTAAGAAGGTGGTGATGTGGACCAGGACGTTGAGGGAGAGGATGGCGTGGACCAGGATGGCGAGGGAGGGGGCAGTTCCATGGTGTGGGAGGGGAAGGCGTGAACCAGGATGGTAAGGGAGGGGGTGGAGTAATCCAGGATGGCGAGGGAGGGGTTAGCGTTGATCAGGATGGCGAGGAAGGAGGCATCGTGGACAAGGATGGCTAGGAATGTGGTGGTGAGGACCAGGATGGTTAGGGAGGCTGTTGGACCAAGATGGCGAGGTAGGGGACGGGTGGACCAGAATGGCGATGAAGGTAGCAGCTTGAACTAGGTTGGAGAGGGAAGGGAGGCGCTGACCAGGTTGGCAAGGGAAGGGCCGTTGTGGACCAGGATGGCGTGAGATGTGGCGGTGTGTACCAATAGGGCGACGGAGCGGACAGCTTGGACCAGGATGGAGAGGAAGGGGATGGACTAGGATGGCGTTGGAGGAGGCGGTGTGACCAGGATGGCGATGGAGGGGGTGGCGAGGACGAGGATGGGGATGGAAGGGCGGCGTGGACCAAGATGGTGAGGGAGGGGGTTGTTGTGGACCAGTACGGCGAGGGAAGGTCGGTGTGGACCAGGATGGAGAGGGAGGAGCCGTTGTGGACCAAGATGGAGAGGGAAGGGTTGTCATGGACCAGGTTGGCGGGGGAGGGGACGGCGTGAACCAGGAAGGTGAGGGAAGGTGCGGTTCAGTCAAAGATGGAGAGGGAGGGGGCAGTCTCGATCATGATGGAGAGGGAGCGAGTGGTGTGAACAAGGATGAAGATGTAGGGGGAATTGTGGACCAGGATGGCGAAGGAGGTGACAGTGTGGACCAGGATTGTGAGGGAGGGGGCGGCGTGGACCAGGATGGCGATGGAGAGGGTGGTATGGACCAGGATGGCGATGGAGGGGCTGACATGTACCAGGATGGCGAGGTTGGGCCAGTGTGGACCAGGATGGAAGGGGAGAGGTGGCGTCGACCAGGTAGGCGAGGGAGGAGCCGTTGTGAACCAGGATGGCCTGGAAGGGAGTGGTGTGGACCATTATGGTATGTTAGGGGGCGGTGTTGACCATGATGGCAAGGGAGGATGCGGTGTGGACAAGATGGTGAGTGAAGGGGTAGCCTCGATCATGATGGAGAGGGAGGGTGCTGTGTGGAATAGGATGGCGAGGGAGGTGGCGGTGTGAATCAGGATGGCGAGGAACGGGACTTTCTTGTCCTGGATAGCGAGTGAGGGGGCGGTGTGGTCCAGAATGGCGAGCAAGGGGGCTTTGTGGACCAGGATTTTTAGGGGAGGGGGTGGTATGGACCAGGATAGCGAGGGAAGGGGTGCAGTGTACCAGGATGACGAAGTTGGGGCAGATGTGGACCAGGATGATGAGAGAGAGAGAGAGAGAGAGAGAGAGAGAGAGAGAGAGAGAGAGAGAGAGAGAGAGAGAGAGAGAGAGAGAGAGAGAGAGAGAGAGAGAGAGAGAGAGAGAGAGAGAGAGAGAGAGAGAGATTCATTTGGACGATTTTTGCAAGGAAAAAATGCGTTAGCGAGGTAGCGCAAGGAAACAGACGAAAGAATGGCCCAAACCGCCCACATACACATGTATATACATACACGTCCACACACGCATATATACATACCTATACATCTCAATGTACAGATATATATACACACACAGACATATAGCGAGAGAGAGAGAGAGAGAGAGAGAGAGAGAGAGAGAGAGAGAGAGAGAGAGAGAGAGAGAGAGAGAGAGAGAGAGAGAGAGAGAGAGAGAGAGAGAGAGAGAGAGAGAGAGAGAGAGAGAGAGAGATGGGGGTGGACAAGGATGGCGAGGGAGGGGCGGCGTGGACCAGAATGACGAAGTAGGGAGCCGGTTGGATTAGGAAGGTGAGAGAGGGGACAGTGTGGACCGGGATGGCGAGGGAAGGGACGATGTGGACCGTGATGGCGAGGGAGGGGGCGGTGTGATCTAAGATGGGAAGTGGCGGTGTGAACCAGGATGAAGAGGGAAGGGGAGGCGTTAACCAGGATGGCGAGGGAGGGGTTGGTGTGAACCAGCATGGAAGGGAGGGGGTAGTATGGACGAGAATGGTGAGTGCGTGGGGCGGCGTTAACCAGGATGTCGAGATAGTGGCAAAGTGAACCTGGATGGCGTGGGAGGGGACGGAAGAATGCAGGTGCTCTGGAGAGGTAGTGAGGGGCAAGTCATGACGTCTCATTTTCAATCTCTGTATTATGTCCATTAGTAATGAAGTTTCTTAAGTTAAGGCTTTGAGAGCTGCTTTAATTTCACTCAACTTAGCTTAATCTTATCACAGATTGCTACGATATACACCGAACAGACAATCACGATAGTCTACGTTTTGTCCAGTTACTATTAAGAAATGAAAATTATCGCATATGTCATCTGCGAGAGTGAATATAAGTTAAGTACACTTATGTGGAAATAGTAATGCACCGTGATCTTGGTGACAGTTTGACATCACTTGATCAGACAACTGGACACAATGTTGTCATTGTTTTTTTTCATGCTAGGAACTGTCAGACTAGAAATTAATATGGAAGCTCTATATGAGAGATTGTCTTTTGTACATTTGGTATGAAAAATGTATCTTATTCTAGAAAGTATTATGAAAAAAAAATCTATATTCCTCTTGAACCACAGGAAAAACTGGCCTTTTCCATTACTTTAAATGTGTGTGTGTGTGTGTGTGTGTGTGTGTGTGTGTGTGTGTGTGTGTGTGTGTGTGTGTGTGTGTGTGTGTGTGTGTGTGTGTGTGTGTGTGTGTGTGTGTGTGTGTGTGTGTGTGTGTAAGTTTGATCGTTGAGCTTACCTTCGTCGAAGGAAAGCTTGTAAAGATAAAGTATGTATAGTAGGTGATTTTTAACTTCAGTATGATTAGCTGGGATAACTATACAAGAAGTCAGGAATCAAAGGATTTTATCGCAACTGCTGAGGACTGTTTTTTTTGAACCAGCACATTGACATAGTGATTTGCTTCTGATGAATGAGGAAGGAACTGTGAAACGTATAGATGTGGGTGGTGTTTTGATAAATTGTAATCACTATGAAATTAGATCTTTACTGAAAAGTAGAATTTCCATGACTGAAAATGAATCAGTAGTTCCAGACTCCAGTAAGGCAAATTTTGAAGAAATAAGAAATGACCTCAGAACCGCTGACTGGATGGGATTAATGAGAAGGGAGAGGAGAGAAAGAGAAGTGGATGGAGAAAAGGTGGAGTTTGGCTCTGGGAGGATGAAGTCTGTGTGGAAGGACGTGGGGGGGGGGGGGGGGGGGGGTTGGAGGAAGGTATGTGCGAGGAGAGATGGTGGTGACATGCTCGAGGAAGGTGAGGTCACAAATGGAGGGTCTTGGAGTGGTAGGAAGGTCAGTGCAAGAAGATCGGGGGGAGGTGGAAGGGAGGAGGGGAGTCTGGGGGAATGTGTGTGTTACTAGGGAGGGCTTTGTCTGGTTAGAGCGGGTAAGATTTAGTGTAAACTCGTTCTATAAGATAATGAAGGATGCACAAGAAAGAAATCTCCTCTCTAAGCGTTATGGAAGTGCTGGAAATGAACCAAAAGGATTAGTTATAAAATGAAAAATCTTATTGGGAAAAAAGTGGTTTATGTAAAATGGTTATTATTGGGTAAGATCATCTCAGCGGTCAGTTACGGCAGATTAAAGGGGAAATATAGGCGGAAATCAGGAAGGCAAAAAGGAACAATGAAATGCAGGTAGCAAATGAAGAAAAAACTAACGTAAAAGATTTTGCA
Organism: Panulirus ornatus; assembly: GCF_036320965.1. Taxonomy (NCBI): domain Eukaryota; kingdom Metazoa; phylum Arthropoda; class Malacostraca; order Decapoda; family Palinuridae; genus Panulirus; species Panulirus ornatus. The sequence continues at coordinate 34,683,897 of NC_092228.1, read as the reverse complement.
GATATATTGAACGAAGATGAGAAATAAGATTGGACCAATTAAATCATGGGGGAGGGGGGAATATAATCAACAATTATTTGGAAATGTGCGAGGTGTTTAATAGGCATTTTTGTCAGTGTATACGAAGGAAGACGAAACTAATACACCAACTGCTGAAATAATCTATACGAGGGATGAAAACGGAATGCTGAATGACTTTGAAATAACTCGGGAGGATATTGTTAAAGAAATAAAGCATTTAAAACCAACGAAGTCACCAGGGACAGACATGTTATATGCGAGAGTTAAAAGAAAATAAGAGATTTGCTCTCCATTACTTCTTATATTTAGTAAATCTCTTGAAACTGGTTACGTCCCTGAACAATGGAAAATGGCTAATGTAGTTCCTATTTCTAAGGAGGCGGATAAGTCGGATGCATCAAATCATAGACCTGTTAGTTTAACATTTATTGTGGGGAAATCTTTAGACTCGATAAAAGCAAACAAAATTAGAGATAGTCACGGTTTAATCAGGGAAACTGCACTGGTTTACTAGAGGAACATCATGCCTTACCGATTCAATTACATTTTTGTAAGGGCAGTAGTTATGATATTACGTATTTGAAATTTAGTGAAACTTTTGGTAAGGTGCCGCATCAAAGACTTCTGAAAAAAAGTGGAGACACATGGTATTGGGGAGAAGGTTTTAAACTGGATTAGGCAGTGACTCAGACAGAAAGCAGAGGGTCTGTATAAATGAGTCCTCGTTGGGTTGGGGCGATGTAATCAATGGTATGCCAAGGGGGCCAGTGCTGGGACCTCGTCATTATTTTCATAAACGATTCATAAGTAACTTGAGTAGATTTGCGGACGATACAAAAATAGAAAATGCTACAAACTCACCTAGTAATGCACTGGAGTAACAAGAGGACTTGGGTAAACTGTCTCTGTGGGCGAGGGAGTGGCAAATGGTAAAAGAGGGTTACACAAACTACTGTTTGTATGATAGACTCTTAGGGAAATCAGACTGCGAGAGAGATTTGGGAGTATTAGTAAGTAAAGACCTAAAACCAAGGTAACAGAGCAGGAAAGTTAGAAACGAGGCAAGCAGAATGTTTGGATGTTTTAGAAGTATAATAACAAAACCCCTTCACTAATATCAAAACTTCATATGGTGTTAGTCAGACCTCATTTGGACTATGCCGTTCAGTTTTGGTCGCCTTACCACAGACAGATATAGATTAATTGGAAAGGGTGCAGAGAAGTCTGAAGAGAGTGATACCAGGAATTAGGAATCTTAGTTATGAAGAAAGACTTGCTAGACTGAATTTACATTCACTGAAAAGGAGGAGCGTCAGAGAGGATATGATAGAGGTGCACAAATGTATGACAGGTCTAAATAATGGAAAATTGGCAATGTTCTAAGGACAGCCAACCAGGTTAGAACTCGCAATAAAGGCTTCAAGATAGAAATAATTAGGTTCAGACTGGATGTGGGATTTACCAATAGAGTGGGAGATCTTTGGAATAGCTTGCCAGATGCAGTAGTTGGGGCTGGAACCTTAAACTGTTTTTAGAATAGGTTGGATAATCATATGAGCTCCGTGGGGTGGTTGTAGGAAGGAATCGCCTAGTAAGGGCCAGTAGGCCTTTCGCGGTGTCCATGATCTTATGTTATGTTGTTATGTTCTCAAGGTGTGTATGTCTTCGATTTCAGATTTTCAGCACATCACATACAGCCATGTCTTTTAGACATTAACTTCTGATACATTCTGTTTCTATACCTGCCACTGTAGTCCCATGTGTCGTAGTAAGTCTCGGGAAAGGTAAACAAAGGTTCAAGCTGCTCGAGTAGGAAGAAGTATCCACGACACTTTGAGGATGTCCAGATTATCCTGGTCAGATCTTCTGCTTTGTTGACGTACACCACCTGGGTAGTAGATGGAGACGGATATAGTATGTACAGCCAGTCTTGAGGGACATGTTAGTTGGGGTTTCCTTTTTATCCAAATGCACCACTTGAGAGTGATGACTTGATGGTGCGCAAGACGTTTGCACGAATAAGAAAAGAGGAAAATGAGTGTTCTATGGGAAGGTTGTTCTGCGGCAAGAGAGTGTAAGGTCACAATGGCTGTTCAATTTGTTTGAGGAAAGGGTGGTGAAGAAGGTAAATGCGAGTCTTGCTTAGAGAGGTAAGTATGTAGTTTGTAGGGGATGAGAGGGCCTGAGAAGTAATTTAGTTGTTGTTTGCTGAAGATACACAACTGATGGCAGAATCGAGAAAGAAACTGCAGAAGTTGGTGACTGAGGTTGGAAGCTTGTGTGAAAGGAGGAAATTAAGTGTAAACATGACAAAAAGCAAGGTTATGAGGTTTAGCAGGGTTAGGGGACAGGTTAGTTGGGGTTTGCTTTTTAATGAAGAAAAACTTGAGGAAGTGAAGTGTTTCAGGACACCCTGGAGTATACAAGGCGGCAAATGGTAGCATGGATGCAGAAGTGAGTCATGGGGTGGGTGAGGAAGAGAAAATTCTGAGAGCACTAAACAATGTTGGAAAAAGATGTTGTTGATAAAGAGAGAAAAAAATGGTCATTTTTGAAGGTATAGTAGTCTCAACAATTTTAAATGGCTGCCAGGCATGGGCCTTAAATGAGGATTTGCGGAGAAAGGTTGGTATGTTTGAAATGAAATATTTGAGGACAGTTTGTAGCGGGATGTGCTTCTATCGAGTAAGTAATACCCGGTAGGGGATGGTGTAGTTGAGAGGGCTTACGAAGATGTGCTGGTACTGTCTGGACATATGGTAAGAATGAGGGAAGAAAGGTTAACACTGTGATGTATCTGTCAGAAGTAAATGAAAAAAAAAACAAAAGGAAAATTATTGGGAATAAAAAGATGCATATCAACTGACTGTTATATTTCTCTCTTGTATTTCCCCTGATGATATGATTATAACACGAACGTGGACTTGGGAACTTATCGTGTTTCACATTCCCTTGGACTCAAAGGAATATTTTCATCACGAGCAAAATTTTGATCCTTTCCAATGCATATATATATATCTATATATGTAGGTTTACGGCAGCGGTGTGTGATGTCTCCATGGTAGTTTAATTTGTTTATGGATGGGGTTGTTAGGGAGGTGAATGAAAGAGTTTTGGAAAGAGGAGCAAGTATGAAGTCTGTTGTGGATGAAAGAGCTTGGAAAGTGAGTCAGTTGTTGTTCGCTGATGATACAGCGCTGGTGGCTGATACATGTGAGAAACTGCAGAAGCTGGCGACTGAGTTTGGTAAAGTGTGTGAAAGAAGAAAGTTAAGAGTAAATGTGAATAAGATCAAGGTTAGTAGGTAGGGTAAGGTTGAGGGTCAAGTTAATTGGGAGGTAAGTTTAAATGGAGAAAAAGTGGAGGAAGTAAAGTGTTTTAGATATCTGGAAGTGGATCTGGCAGCGGATGGAACCATGGAAGAGGAAGTGGATCATACGGTGGGGGAGGGGGCGAAAATTCTGGGAGCCTTGAAAAATGTGTGGAAGTCGAAAACATTATCTCGGAAAGCAAAAATGGGTAAGTTTGAAGGAATAGTGGTTCCAACATTGTTGTATGGTTCCGAGGCGTGGGCTATGGATAGAGTTGTGCGCAGGAGGATGGATGTACTGGAAATGAGATGTTTATGGACAATATGTGGTATGAGGTGGTTTGATCGAGTAAGTAACGTAAGGGTAAGAGAGATGTGTGGAAATAAAAAGAGAGTGGTTGAGAGAGCAGAAGAGGGTGTTTTGAAATGGTTTGGGCACATGGAGAGAATGAGTGAGGAAAGATTGACCAAGAGGATATATGTGTCGGAGGAGGAGGGAACGAGGAGAAGTGGGAGACCAAATTGAAAGTGGAAAGATGGAGTGAAAAATATTTTGTGTGATCGGGGCCTGAACATGCAGGAGGGTGAAAGGAGGGCAAGGAATAGAGTGAATTGGATCGATGTGGTATATATATATATATATATATATATATATATATATATATATATATACAATATGTATTTTTTTTTTTTTTTTATACTTTGTCGCTATCTCCCGCGTTTGCGAGGTAGCGCAAGGAAACAGACGAAAGAAATGGCCCAACCCCCCCCCCCCCCATACACATGTATATACATACGTCCACACACGCAAATATACATACCTACACAGCTTCCCATGGTTTACCCCAGACGCTCCACATGCCTTGATTCAATCCACTGACAGCACGTCAGCCCCGGTATACCACATCGCTCCAATTCACTCTATTCCTTGCCCTCCTTTCAACCTCCTGCATGTTCAGGCCCCGATCACACAAAATCTTTTTCACTCCATCTTTCCACCTCCAATTTGGTCTCCCTCTTCTCCTTGTTCCCTCCACCTCCGACACATATATCCTCTTGGTCAATCTTTCCTCACTCATTCTCTCCATGTGCCCAAACCACTTCAAAACACACTCTTCTGCTCTCTCAACCACGCTCTTTTTATTTCCACACATCTCTCTTACCCTTACGTTACTCACTCGATCAAACCACCTCACACCACACATTGTCCTCAAACATCTCATTTCCAGCACATCCATCCTCCTGCGCACAACTCTATCCATAGCCCACACCTCGCAACCATGCAACATTGTTGGAACCACTATTCCTTAAAACATACCCATTTTTGCTTTCCGAGATAATGTTCTCGACTTCCACACATTCTTCAAGGCCCCCAGAATTTTCGCCCCTTCCCCCACCCTATGATCCACTTCCGCTTCCATGGTTCCATCCGCTGCCAGATCCACTCCCAGATATCTAAAACACTTCACTTCCTCCAGTTTTTCTCCATTCAAACTCACCTCCCAATTGACTTGACCCTTAACCCTACTGTACCTAATAAACTTGCTCTTATTCACATTTACTCTTAACTTTCTTCTTCCACACACACTTTACCAAACTCAGTCACCAGCTTCTGCAGTTTCTCACATGAATCAGCCACCAGCGCTGTGTCATCAACAAACAACAACTGACTCACTACCCAAGCTCTCTCATCCCCAACAGACTTCATACTTGCCCCTCTTTCCAAAACTCTTGCATTTACCTCCCTAACAACCCCATCCATAAACAAATTAAACAACCATGGAGACATCACACACCCCAGCCGCAAACCTACATTCACTGAGAACCAATCACTTTCCTCTCTTCCTACACGTACACATGCCTTACATCCTCGATAAAAACTTTTCACTGCTTCTAACAACTTTCCTCCCACACCATATATTCTTAATACCTTCCACAGAGCATCTCTATCAGCTCTATCATATGCCTTCTCTAGATCCATAAATGCTACATACAAATCCATTTGCTTTTCTAAGTATTTCTCACATACATTCTTCAAAGGAAACACCTGATCCACACATCCTCTACCACTTCTGAAACCACACTCCTCTTCCCCAATCTGATGCTCTGTACATGCCTTCACCCTCTCAATCAATACCCTCCCATATAATTTACCAGGAATACTCAACAAACTTATACCTCTGTAATTTGAGCACTCACTCTTATCCCCTTTGCCTTTGTACAATGGCACTATGCACGCATTCCGCAAATCCTCAGGCACCTCACCATGAGTCATACATACATTAAATAACCTTACCAACCAGTCAACAATACAGTCACCCCCTTTTTTTATAAATTCCACTGCAATACCATCCAAACCTGCTGCCTTGCCGGCTTTCATCTTCCGCAAAGCTTTCACTACCTCTTCTCTGTTTACCAAATCATTTTCCCTAACCCTCTCACTTTGCACACCACGTCGACCAAAACACCCTATATCTGCCACTCTATCATCAAACACATTCAACAAACCTTCGAAATACTCACTCCATCTCCTTCTCACATCACCACTACTTGTTATCACCTCCCCATTTGCGCCCTTCACTGAAGTTCCCATTTGCTCCCTTGTCTTACGCACTTTATTTACATCCTTCCAGAACATCTTTTTATTCTCCCTAATATTTAATGATACTCTCTCACCCCAACTCTCATTTGCCCTTTTTTTCACCTCTTGCACCTTTCTCTTGACCTCCTGTCTCTTTCTTTTATACATCTCCCACTCAATTGCATTTTTTCCCTGCAAAAATCGTCCAAATGCCTCTCTCTTCTCTTTCACTAATACTCTTACTTCTTCATCCCACCACTCACTACACTTTCTAATCAACCCACCTCCCACTCTTCTCATGCCACAAGCATCTTTTGCGCAATCCATCACTGATTCCCTAAATACATCCCACTCCTCCCCCACTCCCCTTACTTCCATTGTTCTCACCTTTTTCCATTCTGTACTCAGTCTCTCCTGGTACTTCCTCACACAGGTCTCCTTCTCAAGCTCACTTACTCTCACCGCCCTCTTCACCCCAACATTCACTCTTCTTTTCTGAAAACCCAAACAAATCTTCACCTTAGTCTCGACAAGATAATGATCAGACATCCCTCCAGTTGCACCTCTCAGCACATTAACATCCAAAAGTCTCTCTTTAGCACGCCTGTATATTAACACGTAATCCAATAACGCTCTCTGGCCATCTCTCCTACTTACATAAGTATACTTATGTATATCTCGCTTTTTAAACCAGGTATTCCCAATCAACAGTCCTTTTTCAGCACATAAATCTACAAGCTCTTCACCATTTCCATTTACAACACTGAACACCCCATGTATACCAATTATTCCCTCAACTGCCACATTACTCACCTTTGCATTCAAACCACCCATCACTATAACCCAGTCTCGTGCATCAAAACCACTAACACACTCATTCAGCTGCTCCCAAAACACTTGCCTCTCTTGATCTTTCTTCTCATGCCCAGGTGCATAAGCACCAATAATCACCCACCTCTCTCCATCAACTTTCAGTTTTACCCATATTAATCGAGAACTTACTTTCTTACACTCTATCTAACAGGAGTTGTGGGAGTATGTGATAGAGTGTAAGAATATGTATATATATATATATATATATATATATATATATATATATATATATATATTTATATATATATATATATATATATATATATATATTTTTTTTTTTTCAAACTATTCGCCATTTCCCGCATCAGCAAGGTAGCGTTAGGAACAGAGGACTGGGCCTCTGAGGGAACATCCTCACCTGGCCCCCTTCTCTGTTCCTGTTTTTGGAAAATTAGAAAAAAAAACAAGAGGGGAGGATTTCCAGCCCCCCGCTCCCTCCCCTTTCAGTCGCCTTCTATGACACGCAGGGAGTACGTGGGAAGTATTCTTTCTCCCCTATCCCCAGGGATTATATAAATATATATATATATATATATATATATATATATATATACATATTTTTTTTTTTCTGACTATCCGCCATTTCCCGCGTTAGCGAGGTAGCGTTAAGAACAGAGGACTGGCCCATCGAGGGAATATCCTCACCTGGCCCCCTTCTCTGTTCCTTCTTTGGGAAAATTAAAAAAATTGAGAGTGGAGGATTTCCATCCCCCCGCTCCCTCCCCTTTTAGTCGCCTTCTACGACACGCAGGGAATACGTGGGAAGTATTCTTCCTCCCCTATCCCCAGGGATAATATATATATATATATATATATATATATATATATATATATATATATATATATATATATATATATATATATATATATATATATATATATATATATATATATATATATATATATATATATATATATATATATATATATATACATAACATTTGGATGTTAATGAGCTGAGAGGTGCAACTGGATGCATATCTGATAAATATCTTTTGGAGGCGAAGGTGAAGATTTGTATGGGTTTTCAGAAAAGAAGAGTGAATGTTGGGGTGAAGAGGGTGGTGAGAGTAAGTGAGCTTGGGAAGGAGATTTGTGTGAGGAAATACCAGGAGGGACTGAGTACAGAATGGAAAAAGGTGAAAAAAAAGTAGATAAGGGGAGTGGGGGAGGAATGGGATGTATTTAGGGAAGCAGTGATGTCTTGCACAAAAGATGCTTGTGGCATGAGAAGCGTGGGAGGTGGGTTGATTAGAAAGTGTAGTGAGTGGTGGGATGAAGTAGTAAGATTATTAGTGAAAGAGAAGAGAGAGGCATTTGGACGATTTTTGCAGGGAAAGAATGCAAATGAGTGCGAGTTGTATAAAAGAAAGAGACAGGAGGTCAAGAGAAAGGTGCAAGAGGTGAAAAAGAGGGCAAATGAAAGTTGGGATGAGAGAGTATCATTAAATTTTAGGGAAAATAAAAAGATGTTCTGGAAGGAGGTAAATAAAGTGCGTAAGACAAGGGAGCAACTAGGAACTTCAGTGACTGGGGCTAATGGGGAGGTAATAACAAGTAGTGGTGATGTGAGAAGGAGATGGAGTGAGTATTTTGAAGGTTTGTTGAATGTGTTTGATGATAGAGGGGCAGATATAGGGTGTTTTGGTCGAGGTGGTGTTCAAAGTGAGTGGGTTAGGGAAAATGTTTTGGTAAACAGAGAAGAGGTAGTAAAAGCTTTGCGGAAGGTGAAAGCCGGTAAGGCAGCAGGTTTCGATGTTCTTGCAGTGGGATTTATTGAAAAAGGGGGTGACTGTATTGTTGACTGGTTGGTAAGGTTATGTAATGTATGTATGATTCATGGTGAGGTGCTTGAGGATTGGCGGAATGCATTCATAGTGCCATTGTACAAAAGCAAAGGGGATAAGAGTGAGTGCTCAAATTACGGAGGTATAAGTTTTTTGAGTATGCCTGGTAAATTATATGGGAGGGTATTGATTGAGAGGGTGAAGGCATGTAAAGAGCATCAGATTGGGGAAGAGGAGTGTGGTTTCAGAAGTGGTAGAAGATGTGTGGATCAGGTGTTTGCTTTGAAGAATGTATGGGAGAAATACTTAGAAAAGCAAATGGATTTGTATGTAGCATTTATGGATCTGGAGAAGGCATATGATAGAGTTGATAGAGATGCTCTGTGGAAGGTACTAGGAATATTTGGTATGGGAGGTAAGTTGTTAGAAGCAGTGAAAAGTTTTTATCGAGGATGTAAGGCATGTGTACGTGTAGGAAAAGAGGAAAGTGATTGGTTCTCAGTGAATGTAGGTTTGCGGCAGGGGTGTGTGATGTCTCCATGGTTGTTTAATTTGTTTATGGATGGGGTTGTTAGTGAGATGAATGCAAGAGTGTTGCAGTCTGTTGGGGATGAGAGAGCTTGGGAAGTGTCAGTTGTTGTTCGCTGACGATGCAGCCCTGGTGGCTGATTCATGTAAGAAACTGCAGAGTATGGTGACTGCGTTTGGTGAAGTGTGTGAAAGAAGAAAGTTAAAAGTAAATATGAATAAGAGCAAGGTTATTAGGTACAGTAGGGTTAAGGGTCAAGTCAATTGGAAGGTAAGTTTGAATGGAGAAAAACTGGATTAAGTAAAGTGTTTTAGATATCTGGGAGTGGATCTGGCAGCGGATGGAACCATGGAAGCGGAAGTAAATCATAGGGTGGGGGAGGGGCGAAAATCCTGAGAGCCTTGAAGAATGTGTGGAAGTCGAGAACATTATATCGGAAAGCAAAAATGGGTATGTTTGAGGGAATAGTGGTTCCAAATATGTTGTATGTTTGCGAGGCGTGGGCTATGGATAGAGTTGTGCGTAGGAGGGTGGATGTGCTGGAAATGAGATGTTTGAGGACAATATGTGGTGTGAGGTGGTTTGATCGAGTAAGTAATGTAAGTGTAAGAGAGATGTGTGGAATTAAAAAGAGAGTGGTTGAGAGAGCAGAAGAGGGTGTTTTGAAATGGTTTAGGCACATGGAGAGAATGAGTGAGGAAAGATTGACCAAGAGGATATATGTGTCGAAGGTGGAGGGAACGAGGAGAAGTGGGAGACCGAATTGGAGGTGGAAAGATGGAGTGAAAAAGATTTTGAGTGATCGGGGACTGAACATGCAGGAGGGTGAAAGGCGAGCAAGGAACAAAGTGAATTGGATCGATGTGGTATACCGGGGTCGACGTGCTGTCAATAGATTGAATCAGGGCATATGAAGCGTCTGAGATAAACCATGGAAAGTTGTGTGGGGCCTGAATGTGGAAAGGGAGCTGTGGTTTCGAGCATTATTGAATGACAGCTGGAGACTGAGTGTGAGCGAATGGGGCCTTTGTTGTCTTTTCCTGGCGCTGCCTCGCGCACAAGAGGGGGGAGGGAGATGTTATTCGTGTGTGGCAGGGTCGCGATGGGGGTGAGTAGGGGCCGACAGTGTGAATTGTGTGCATGTGTTTAAATGTGTATGTCTGTGTGTGTATATATGTGTGTACATTGGGATGTATGGGTGTGTATGTTTGCGTGTGTGGACGTGTGTGTGTGCATGTGTATGAGGGTAGGTTCGGCCATTTCTTTCGTCTGTTTCCTAGCGCTAACTCGCAGGCGCGGGAGACAGCGACAAAGCAATATAAATATAAATGTAAATATATATAAATGTAAATATATATATATATATATGTATATATATATATATATATATATATATATATATATATATATATATATATATATATATATATATATATATATATATATATATATATATATATATATATATATATATATATATATATATATATATATATATATATATATATATATATATATATATATATATATATATATATATATATATATATATATATATATATATATTTTTATATATATATTCTTCTTTCATACTATTTGCCATTTCCCGCATTAGCAAGGTAGCGTTAAGAACAGAGGACTGGGCCTCTGAGGGAATATCCTCACCTGGCCTCGTTCTCTGTTCCTTCTTTTGGAAAATAAAAAAAAAACGAGAGGGGAGGATTTCCAGCCCCCCGCTCCCTCCCCTTTTAGTCGCCTTCTACGACACGCAGGGAATACGTGGGAAGTATTCTTTCTCCCCTATCCCCAGGGATAATATATATATATATATATATATATATATATATATATATATATATATATATATATATATATATATATATATATATATATATATATATATATATATATATATATATATATATTTTTATATATATATATATATATATATATATATATATATATATATATATATATATATATATATATATATATATATATATATATATATATATATAGATATATATATATATCTTTCTTTCTTTCAAGCCATTCGCCATTTCCCGCGTTAGCGAGGTAGCGCCAAGAACAGAGGACTGGGCCTTTTTTGGAATATCCTCACCTGGCCCCCTATGTTCCTTCCCTTGAAAAATTAAAAAAAAAACGAGAGGGGAAGATTTCCAGCCCCCCGCTCCCTCCCCTTTTAGTCGCCTTCTACGACACGCAGGGAATACGTGGGAAGTATTCTTAATCCCCTATCCCCTATATATATATATATATATATATATATATATATGTATATATATATATATATATATATATATATATATATATATATATATATATATATATATATATATATATATATATATATATATATATATATATATATATATATACATATATATATATATATATATATATATATATATATATATATATATATATATATATATATATATATATATATATATATATATATATATATATATATATATATATATATATATATATATATATATATGTATATATATATATATATATATATATATATATATATATATATATATATATATATATATATATATATATATATATATATATATATATATATATATATATATATATAGCTTAGACATTGAAGCTTATTGATACAGTGGTTAAATTAATGAGAACTGCTATTGACGTTTCTGTAAATAGATTATACATTTCCTTTTTTCCATAGCCAGAGGTTGAACCATTATGTGACATTCATTTTTTTCATTCATTTCAAGCTAGAAGTTTCAGTTTTCTAAATTGTTTCTTACATTTTTCATATGTATATATATGTATGTGTGTGTGTGTGTATATGTGCGTATGTATGTGTATGTGTGTGTATGTGAATATGTATATATATATGTATATTATCCCTGGGGATAGGGGTGAAAGAATACTTCCCACGTATTCCTCGCGTGTCGTAGAAAGCGACTATAGGGGACGGGAGCGGGGGGCCAGAAATCCTCCCCTACTTGTATTAACTTTCTAAAATGGGAAACAGAAGAAGGAGTCACGCGGGGAATGCTCATCCTCCTCGAAGGCTCAGAGTGGGGTGCCTAAATGTGTGTGGATGTAACCAAGATGTGAAAAAAGGAGAGATAGGTAGTATGTTTGAGGAAAGGAACCTGGATGTTTTGCCTCTGAGTGAAACGAAGCTCAAGGATAAAGGGGAAGAGTGGTTTGGGAATGTCTGGGGAGTAAAGTCAGGTGTTAGTGAGAGGACAAGAGCAAGGGAAGGAGTAGCAATACTCCTGAAACAGGAGTTGTGGGAGTATGTGATAGAGTGTAAGAAAGTAAATTCTCGATTAATATGGGTAAAACTGAAAGTTGATGGAGAGAGGTGGGTGATTATTGGTGCATATGCACCTGGGCATGAGAAGAAAGATCAAGAGAGGCAAGTGTTTTAGGAGCAGCTGAATGAGTGTGTTAGTGGTTTTGATGCATGAGACCAGGTTATAGTGATGGGTGATTTGAATGCAAAGGTGAGTAATGTGGCAGTTGAGGGAATAATTGGTATACATGGGGTGTTCACTGTTGTAAATGGAAATGGTGAAGAGCTTGTAGATTTATGTGCTGAAAAAGGACTGATGATTGGGAATACCTGGTTTAAAAAGCGAGATATACATAAGTATACTTATGTAAGTAGGAGAGATGGCCAGAGAGCGTTATTGGATTACGTGTTAATTGACAGGCGTGCGAAAGAGAGACTTTTGGATGTTAATGTGCTGAGAGGTGCAACTGGAGGGATGTCTGATCATTATCTTGTGGAGGCTAAGGTGAAGATTTGTATGGGTTTTCAGAAAAGAAGAGTGAATGTTGGGGTGAAGAGGGTGGTGAGAGTAAGTGAGCTTGAGAAGGAGACCTGTGTGAGGAAGTACCAGGAGAGACTGAGTACAGAATGGAAAAAGGTGAGAACAATGGAAGTAAGGGGAGTGGGGGAGGAATGGGATGTATTTAGGGAATCAGTGATGGATTGCGCAAAAGATGCTTGTGGCATGAGAAGATTGGGAGGTGGGTTGATTAGAAAGGGTAGTGAGTGGTGGGATGAAGAAGTAAGAGTATTAGTGAAAGAGAAGAGAGAGGCATTTGGACGATTTTTGCAGGGAAAAAATGCAATTGAGTGGGAGATGTATAAAAGAAAGAGACAGGAGGTCAAGAGAAAGGTGCAAGAGGTGAAAAAAAGGTCAAATGAGAGTTGGGGTGAGAGAGTATCATTAAATTTTAGGGAGAATAAAAAGATGTTCTGTAAGGAGGTAAATAAAGTGCGTAAGACAAGGGAGCAAATGGGAACTTCAGTGAAGGGCGCAAATGGGGAGGTGATAACAAGTAGTGGTGATGTGAGAAGGAGATGGAGTGAGTATTTTGAAGGTTTGTTGAATGTGTTTGATGATAGAGTGGCAGATATAGGGTGTTTTGGTCGAGGTGGTGTGCAAAGTGAGAGGGTTAGGGAAAATGATTTCGTAAACAGAGAAGAGGTAGTGAAAGCTTTGCGGAAGATGAAAGCCGGCAAGGCAGCAGGTTTGGATGGTATTGCAGTGGAATTTATTAAAAAAGGGGGTGACTGTATTGTTGACTGGTTGGTAAGGTTATTTAATGTATGTATGACTCATGGTGAGGTGCCTGAGGATTGGCGGAATGCGTGCATAGTGCCATTGTACAAAGGCAAAGGGGATAAGAGTGAGTGCTCAAATTACAGAGGTATAAGTTTGTTGAGTATTCCTGGTAAATTATATGGGAGGGTATTGATTGAGAGGGTGAAGGCATGTACAGAGCATCAGATTGGGGAAGAGCAGTGTGGTTTCAGAAGTGGTAGAGGATGTGTGGATCAGGTGTTTGCTTTGAAGAATGTATGTGAGAAATACTTAGAAAAGCAAATGGATTTGTATGTAGCATTTATGGATCTGGAGAAGGCATATGATAGAGTTGATAGAGATGCTCTGTGGAAGGTATTAAGAATATATGGTGTAGGAGGAAAGTTGTTAGAAGCAGTGAAAAGTTTTTATCGAGGATGTAAGGCATGTGTACGTGTAGGAAGAGAGGAAAGTGATTGGTTCTCAGTGAATGTAGGTTTGCGGCAGGGGTGTGTGATGTCTCCATGGTTGTTTAATTTGTTTATGGATGGGGTTGTTAGGGAGGTAAATGCAAGAGTTTTGGAAAGAGGGGCAAGTATGAAGTCTGTTGGGGATGAGAGAGCTTGGGAAGTGAGTCAGTTGTTGTTCGCTGATGATACAGCGCTGGTGGCTGATTCATGTGAGAAACTGCAGAAGCTGGTGACTGAGTTTGGTAAAGTGTGTGGAAGAAGAAAGTTAAGAGTAAATGTGAATAAGAGCAAGGTTATTAGGTACAGTAGGGTTGAGGGTCAAGGCAATTGGGAGGTGAGTTTGAATGGAGAAAAACTGGAGGAAGTGAAGTGTTTTAGATATCTGGGAGTGGATCTGGCAGCGGATGGAACCATGGAAGCGGAAGTGGATCATAGGGTGTGGGAGGGGGCGAAAATTCTGGGGGCCTTGAAGAATGTGTGGAAGTCGAGAACATTATCTCGGAAAGCAAAAATGGGTATGTTTGAAGGAATAGTGGTTCCAACAATGTTGTATGGTTGCGAGGCGTTGGCTATGGATAGAGTTGTGCGCAGGAGGATGGATGTGCTGGAAATGAGATGTTTGAGGACAATGTGTGGTGTGAGGTGGTTTGATCGAGTGAGTAACGTAAGGGTAAGAGAGATGTGTGGAAATAAAAAGAGCGTGGTTGAGAGAGCAGAAGAGGGTGTTTTGAAGTGGTTTGGGCACATGGAGAGGATGAGTGAGGAAAGATTGACCAAGAGGATATATGTGTCGGAGGTGGAGGGAAGCAAGGAGAAGAGGGAGACCAAATTGGAGGTGGAAAGATGGAGTGAAAAAGATTTTGTGTGATCGGGGCCTGAACATGCAGGAGGGTGAAAGGAGGGCAAGGAATAGAGTGAATTGGAGCGATGTGGTATACCGGGGTTGACGTGCTGTCAGTGGATTGAATCAATGCATGTGAAGCGTCTGGGGTAAACCATGGAAAGCTGTGTAGGTATGTATATTTGCGTGTGTGGACGTATGTATATACATGTGTATGGGGGGGGGGGTTCGGCCATTTCTTTCGTCTGTTTCCTTGCGCTACCTCGCAAACGCGGGAGGCAGCGACGAGGTGTAAAAAAAAAAAAAAAAAATATTTATATATGTAGGTATGTAGGTGTGTAGGTATGTATATTTGCGTGTGTGGACGTATGTATATACATGTGTATATAAACATGCAAATATACATACCTACACATCTTTCCATGGTTTACGCCCGACGCTTCACATGCCCGGATTCAATCCACTGACAGCACGTCAACCACGGTATACCACATCGATCCAATTCACTCTATTCCTTGCCCTCCTTTCACCCTCCTGCATGTTCAGGCCCCGATCACACAAAATCTTTTTCACTCCATCTTTCCAACTCCAATTTTGTCTCCCACTTCTCCTCGTTCCCTCCACCTCCGACACATATATCCTCTTGGTCAATCTTTCCTCACTCATTCTCTCCATGTGCCCAAACCATTTCAAAACACCCTCTTCTGCTCTCTCAACCACGCTCTTTTTATTTCCACACATCTCTCTTACCCTTACGTTACTTACTCGATCAAACCACCTCACACCACACATTGTCCTCAAACATCTCATTTCCAGCACATCCACACTCCTGCGCAAAACTCTATCCATAGCCTACGCCTCGCAACCTTACAAAATTGTTGGAATCACTATTCCTTCAAACATACCCATTTTTGCTTTCCGAGATAATGTTCTCGACTTCCACACATTCTTCAAGGCTCCCAGGAATTTCGCCCCCTCCCCTACCCTATGATCCACTTCCGCTTCCATGGTTCCATCCGCTGCCAGATCCACTCCCAGATATCTAAAACACTTTACTTCCTCCAGTTTTTCCCCATTCAAACTTACCTCACAGTTGACTTGACCCTCAACCCTACTGTACCTAATAACCTTGCTCTTATTCATATTTACTCTTAACTCTCTTCTTTCACACACTTTACCAAACTCAGTCACGAGCTTCTGCAGTTTTTCACATGAATCAGCCACCAGCACTGTATCATCAGCGAACTAGAACTGACTCACTTCCCAAGCTCTCTCATCCACAACATACTTCATACTTGCCCCTCTTACCAAAACTCTTGCTTTCACCTCCCTAACAACCCAATCCATAAACAAATTATACAACCATGGAGACATCACACACCCCTACCGCAAACCTGGTGATAGGGAATACCTGGTTTAAAAAGCGAGATATACATAAGTATACGTATGTAAGTAGGAGAGATGGCCAGAGAGCGTTATTGGATTACGTGTTAATTGACAGGCGCGCGAAAGAGAGACTTGTGGATGTTAATGTGCTGAGAGGTGCAACTGGAGGGTTGTCTAATCATTATCTTGTGGAGGCTAAGGTGAAGATTTGTAGGGGTTTTCAGAAAAGACGAGTGAAAGTTGGGGTGAAGAGGGTGGTGAGAGTACGTGAGCTTGGGAAGGAGACTTGTGTGAGGAAGTACCAGGAGAGACTGAGTACAGAATGGAAAAAGGTGAGAACAATGGAAGTAAGGGGAGTGGGGGAGGAATAGGATGTATGTAGGGAATCAGTGATGGATTGCGCAAAAGATGCTTGTGGCATAAGAAGAGTGGGAGGTGGGTTGATTAGAAAGGGTAGTGAGTGGTGGGATGAAGAAGTAAGATTATTAGTGAAAGAGAAGAGAGAGGCATTTGGACGATTTATGCAGGGAAAAAATGCAATTGAGTGGAAGATGTATAAAAGAAAGAGACAGGAGGTCAAGAGAAAGGTGCAAGAGGTGAAAAAGAGGGCAAATGAGAGTTGGGGTGAGAGAGTATCATTAAATTTTAGGGAGAATAAAAATATGTTCTGGAAGCAGGTAAATAAAGTACGTAAGACAAGGGAGCAAATGGGAACTTCAGTGAAGGGCGCAAATGTTGAAGTGATAACAAGTAGTGGTGATGTGAGAAAGAGATGGAGTGAGTATTTTGATGGTTTGTTGAATGTGTTTGATGATAGAGTGGCAGATATAGGGTGTTTTGGTCGAGGTGGTGTGCAAAGTGAGAGGGTTACGGAAAATGATTTGGTAAATAGAGAAGAGGTAGTAAAAGCTTTGCGGAAGATGAAAGCCGGCAAGGCAGCAGGTTTGGATGTTATTGCAGTGGAATTTATTAAAAAAGAGGATGACTGTATTATTGACTGGTTGGTAAGGTTATTTAATGTATGTATGACTCATGGTGAGGTGCCTGAGGATTTGCGGAATGCGTGCATAGTGCCATTGTACAAAGGCAAAGTGGGTAAGAGTGAGTGCTCAAATTTCAGAGGTATAAGTTTGTTGAGTATTCCTGGTAAATTATATGGGAGGGTATTGATTGAGAGGGTGAAGGCATGTACAGAGCATCAGATTGGGGAAGAGCAGTGTGGTTTCAGAAGTGGTGGAGGATGTGTGGATCAGGTGTTTGCTTTGAAGAATGTATGTGAGAAATACTTAGAAAAGCAAATGGATCTGTATGTAGCATGTATGGATCTGGAGAAGGCATATGATAGAGTTGATAGAGATGCTCTGTGGAAGGTATTAAGAATATATGGTGTGGGAGGCAAGTTGTTAGAAGCAGTGAAAAGTTTTTATTGAGGATGTAAGGCATGTGTACATGTAGGAAGAGAGGAAAGTGATTGAGTCTCAGTGAATATATATATATATATATATATATATATATATATATATATATATATATATATATATATATATATATATATATATATATATATATATATATATCTTTTTTTTTTATTTAATAAATTATTTTGCTCTGTCGTTGTCTCCCGCGTTTGCGAGGTACCGGAAGGAAACAGAC
Source organism: Panulirus ornatus (assembly GCF_036320965.1). Taxonomy (NCBI): domain Eukaryota; kingdom Metazoa; phylum Arthropoda; class Malacostraca; order Decapoda; family Palinuridae; genus Panulirus; species Panulirus ornatus. The sequence continues at coordinate 34,665,839 of NC_092228.1, read as the reverse complement.
GAAAGATATGGCCCAACCCACTCCCATACACATATATATACATACACGTCCACACACTTGAATATACATACATAGAAATCTCAATGTACACATATGTACACACACACAGACATATACATGTACATAATTCATACTGTTATTCCCATCGCCACGTCGCCACATATGGAATAACATTCCCTTCCCCCCTCATGTGTGCGAGGTAGCGCTAGGAAAAGACAACAAAGGCCCCAATCGCTCAAACTCAGTCTCTCGCTGTCATGTATCAATGCACCGAAACCACAGCTCCCTCTCCTCAAGCAGGCCCCACAAAACTTTCCATGGTTTACCCCAGACGCTTCACATGCCCTGGTTCAATCCATTGACAACACGTCGACCCCGGTATACCACATCGTTCCAATTCACTCTATTCCTTGCACGCCTTTCACCCTCCTGCATGTTCAGGCTCCGATCACTCAAAATCTTTTACACTACTTCTTTCCACCTCCAATTTGGTCTCCCACTTCTCCTCGTGCCCTCCACCTCTGACACATATATCCTTTTGGTCAATCTTTCCTCACACATTCTCTCTATGTGACCAAACCATTTCAAAACACACTCTTCTGCTCTCTCAACCACATTCTTTTCATTTTCACACATTTCTCTTACCCTTACATTACTTACTCGATCAAACCACATCATACCACATATTGTCCTCAAACATCTCATTTCCAGCAAATCCGCCCTCCTGCGCACAACTCTATCCACAACCCACGACTCGCAACCATACAACATTGTTGGAACCACTATTCCTTCAAACGTACCCATTTTTGCTTTCCGAGATATGTTCTCGACTTCCAAACATTTTTCAAGGCTCCTAGAATTTTCGCCCCCTCCCCCACCCTATTCACTTCCGCTTCCACGGTTCCATCCGCTGCCAGATCCACTCCACGATATCTAAAACACTTTGCTTCCTCCAATTTTTCTCCAATCAAAATTACCTCCCAATTGACTTGACCCTCAACCCTACTGTACCTAATAACCTTGCTCTTATTCACATCTACTCTTACCTTTCTTCTTTCACACACTTTACCAAACTCAGTCACCATATTCTTCAGTTTCTCACATGAATCAGCCACCAGAGCTGTATGATCAGCGAACAACAACTCAATCACTTCCCAAGCTCTCTCATCCACAACAGACTGCATACTTGCCCCTCTTTCCAAAACTCTTGCATTCACCTCCATAACAACCCCATCCATAAACAAATTAAACAGCCATGGAGATCACACACCCCTGCTGCAAACCTACATACACTGAGAACCAATCACTTTCCTCTCTTCCTACACGTACATATGCCTTACATCCTCGATAAAAACTTTTCACTGCTTCTAACAACTTTCCTCCTACACAATATATTCTTGATTCCTTCCACAGAGCATTTCTATCAACTCTGTCATATGCCTTCTCCAGATCCATAAATGCTACATACAAATCAATTTGCTTTTCTAAGTATTTCTCACATACATTTTTCAAAGCAAACACGTGATCCACACAGCCTCTTCCATTTCTGAAACCACACTGCTCTTCCCTAATCTGATGCTCTGTACATGCATTCAACCTCTTAATCAATACCCTCACATATAATTTTCCAGGAATACTCAACAAACTTATACCTCTGTAATTTGAGCACTCACTCTTATCCCCTTTGCCTTTGTACAATGGCACTATGCAAGTATTCCGTCAATCCTCAGGCACCTCACCATGAGTCCATGAGTCATACAAACATTAAGTAACCTCACAAACCTGCCAACGATACAGTCACCCCCTTTTTTGATAAATTCCACTGCAATACCCTCCAAACCTGTTGCCTTTCTGGCTTTCATCTTTCGTAAAGCTTTTACTACCTCTTCTCTGCTTGCCAAATCATTTTCCTTAACCCTCTCACTTTGCACACCACCTCGACCAAAACACCCTATATCTGCCACTCTATCATCAAACACATTCAACAAACCTTCAATATATTCGCTCCATCTCCTTCTCACATCATCACTACTTGTTATCACCTCCCCATTAGCCCCTTTCACTGAAGTTCTCATTTGCTCCCTTGTCTTACGCACTTTATTTACCTCCTTCCAAAACATTTTTTTATTCTCCCTAAAATTTAATGATACTCTCTCACCCGAACTCTCATTTGCCCTCTTTTTCACCTCTTGCACATTTCTTTTGACCTGCCTCTTTATTTTATACATATTCCACTCATTTGCATTTTTTCCCTGCAAAAATCGTCCAAATGCCTCTCTCTTCTCCTTCACTAATAATCTTACTTCTTCATCCCACCACTCACTACCCTTTCTAATCAGCCCACCTCCCGCGCTTCTCATGCTACAAGTATCTTTTGCGCAAGCCATCACTCCTTCCCTAAATACATCCCATTCCTCCCCCATTCCCCTTACCTCCTTTGTGTTCACCTTTTTCCATTCTGTACTCAGTCTCTCCTGGTACTTCCTTACACAAGTCTCCTACCCCAGCTCACTTACTCTCACCACTCTCTTCACCCCAACATTCTCTCTTCTTTTCTGAAAACACCTACAAATCTTCACCTTCTGCTCCTCAAGATAAAGATCAGACATTCCTCCAGTTGCACCTCTTAGCACATTAATAGGCAAGTCTCTCTTTCGCAAGTCTATCAATTAACACGTACTCCAATAACGCTCTCTGGACATCTCTCCTACTTACATATGTATACTTATGTATATCTCGCTTTTTAAACCAGGTATTCCCAATCACCAGTCCTTTTTCAGCACATAAATCTACAAGCTCTTCACCATTTCCATTCACAACACTGAACACCCCATGTATACCAATTATTCCCTCAACTGCCACATTACTCACCTTTCCATTCAAATCACCCATCACTATAACCCGGTCTTGTGCATCAAAACCACTAACACACTCATTCAGCTGCTCCCAAAACACTTGCTTCTCATGATCTTTCTTCTCATGCCCAGGTGCATATGCACCAATAATCATCCATCTCTCTCCATCAACTTTCAGTTTTACCCATATCAATCTAGAATTTCTTTTTACACTCTATCACATACTCGACAACTCTTTCAGGAGTAGTGCTACTCCTTCAATTGCTCTTGTCCTATCACTAGCCCCTGACTTTTCTCCCCAAGACATTCACAAACCACTCTTCCCCTTTACCCTTGAACTTCGTTTCACTCAGAGCCATAATATCCAAGTTCCCTTCCTCAAACCTACTACTACTAACCTAGCCTACTACTTATCCCTCCTTATTTCTTATCTTGGTTACATCCACACACGTTTAGACACCCCAGTCTGAGCCTTCGAGGAGTTTATATATATATATATATATATATATATATATATATATATATATATATATATATATATATATATATATATATATATATATATATATATATTATATATATATATATATATATATATTATTTTTTTTTTTTTTTTTTTTTTATTTTCCTTTGTCGCTGTCTCCTGCGTTAGCGAGGTAGCGATTTGGTCTCCCACTTCTCGTTCCCTCCACCTCTGACACATATATCCTTTTGGTCAATCTTTCCTCACCATTCTCTCATGTGCCAAACCATTTTAAAACACACTCTTCTGCTCTCTCAACCACATTCTTTTTATTTCACACATTCTCTTACCCTTACATTACTTACTCGATCAAACCACATCATACCACATATTGTCCTCAAACATCTCATTTTCCAGCAAATCCCCCTACTGCGCACAACTCTATCCATACCCACGACCTCGCAACCATACAAATTGTTGGAACCACTATTCCTTCAAACTACCCATTTTTGCTTTCCGAGATATGTTTCGACTTCAAACATTCTTCAAGGCTCCTAGAATTTTTGCCCACTCCCCCACCCTATATTCACTTCCGCTTCCACGGTTCCATCCGCTGCCAGATCCACTCCACGATTCTAAAACACTTGCTTCCTCCAGATTTTCTCCAATCAAACTTACCTCCCAATTGACTTGACCCTCAACCCTACTGTACCTAATAACCTTGCTCTTATTCACATTTACTCTTACCTTTCTTCTTTAACACACTTTACCAAACTCAGTCACCATATTCTTCAGTTTCTCACATGAATCAGCCACCAGCACTGTATGATCAGGCAATAACAACTCAATCACTTCCCAGGCTCTTTCATCCACAACAGACTGCATACTTGCCCCTCTTTCCAAAACTCTTGCATTCACCTCCATAACAACCCCATCCATAAACAAATTAAACAGCCATGGAGATCACACACCCCTGCTGCAAACCTACATTCACTGAGAACCAATCACTTTCCTCTCTTCCTACACGTACATATGCCTTACATCCTCGATAAAAACTTTTCACTGCTTCTAACAACTTGCCTCCCACACAATATATTCTTGATTCCTTCCACAGAGCATTTCTATGAACTCTGTCATATGCCTTCTCCAGATCCATAAATGCTACATACAAATCCATTTGCTTTTCTAAGTATTTCTCACATACATTTATCAAAGCAAACACGTGATCCACACAGCCTCTTCCATTTCTGAAACCACACTGCTCTTCCCTAATCTGATGCTCTGTACATGCATTCACCCTCATAATCAATACCCTCACATATAATTTACCAGGAATACTCAACAAACTTATACCTCTGTAATTTGAGCATTCACTCTTATCCCCTTTGCCTTTGTACAATGGCACTATGCAAGTATTCCGCCAATCCTCAGGCACCTCACCATGAGTCATACAAACATTAAGTAACCTCACAAACCAGCCAACAATACAGTCACCCCCTTTTTTGATAAATTCCACTGCAATACCCTCCAAACCTGTTGCCTTTCTGGCTTTCATCTTTCGTAAAGCTTTTACTACCTCTTCTCTGCTTGCCAAATCATTTTCCTTAACCCTCTCACTTTGCACACCACCTCGACCAAAACACCCTATATCTGCCACTCTATCATCAAACACATTCAACAAACCTTCAATATATTCGCTCCATCTCCTTCTCACATCATCACTACTTGTTATCACCTCCCCATTAGCCCCATTCATTGAAGTTCTCATTTGCTCCCTTGTCTTACGCACTTTATTTACCTCCTTCCAAAACATTTTTTTATTCTCCCTGAAATTTAATGATACTCTCTCACCCGAACTCTCATTTGCCCTCTTTTTCACCTCTTGCACATTTCTTTTGACCTGCCTCTTTATTTTATACATATATCACTCATTTGCATTTTTTCCCCTCAAAAATCGTCCAAATGCCTCTCTCTTCTCCTTCACTAATAATCTTACTTCTTCATCCCACCACTCACTACCCTTTCTAATCAGCCCACCTCCCGCGCTTCTCATGCTACAAGTATCTTTTGCGCAAGCCATCACTCCTTCCCTAAATACATCCCATTCCTCCCCCATTCCCCTTACCTCCTTTGTGTTCACCTTTTTCCATTCTGTACTCAGTCTCTCCTGGTACTTCCTCACACAGGTCTCCTTCCCCAGCTCACTTACTCTCACCACTCTCTTCACCCCAACATTCTCTCTTCTTTTCTGAAAACCTCTACAAATCTTCACCTTCTGCTCCTCAAGATAAAGATCAGACATTCCTCCAGTTGCACCTCTTAGCACATTAATAGGCAAAAGTCTCTCTTTCGCAAGTTTATCAATTAACACGTACTCCAATAACGCTCTCTGGACATCTCTCCTACTTACATACGTATACTTATGTATATCTCGCTTTTTAAACCAGGTATTCCCAATCACCAGTCCTTTTTCAGCACATAAATCTACAAGCTCTTCACCATTTCCATTCACAACACTGAACACCCCATGTATACCAATTATTCCCTCAACTGCCACATTACTCACCTTTCCATTCAAATCACCCATCACTATAACCCGGTCTTGTGCATCAAAACCACTAACACACTCATTCAGCTGCTCCCAAAACACTTGCTTCTCATGATCTTTCTTCTCATGCCCAGGTGCATATGCACCAATAATCATCCATCTCTCTCCATCAACTTTCAGTTTTACCCATATCAATCTAGAATTTCTTTTTACACTCTATCACATACTCGACAACTCTTTCAGGAGTAGTGCTACTCCTTCAATTGCTCTTGTCCTATCACTAGCCCCTGACTTTTCTCCCAAGACATTCACAAACCACTCTTCCCCTTTACCCTTGAACTTCGTTTCACTCAGAGCCATAATATCCAAGTTCCCTTCCTCAAACCTACTACTACTAACCTAGCCTACTACTTATCCCTCCTTTTTTCTTATCTTGGTTACATCCACACACGTTTAGACACCCCATTCTGAGCCTTCGAGGAGTTTATATATATATATATATATATATATATATATATATATATATATATATATATATATATATATATATATATATATATATATATATATATATATATATATATATATTATTTTTTTTTTTTTTTTTTTTTATTTTCCTTTGTCGCTGTCTCCCTGCGTTAGCGAGGTAGCGATTTGGTCTCCCACTTCTCGTTCCCTCCACCTCTGACACATATATCCTCTTGGTCAATCTTTCCTCACTCATTCTCTCCATGTGCCCAAACCATTTTAAAACACCCTCTTCTGCTCTCTCAACCACGCTCTTTTTATTTCCACACATCTCTCTCACCCTTACATTACTTGCTCGATCAAACCACCTCACACCACATATTGTCCTCAAACATCTCATTTTTCCAGCACATCCACCCTACTGCGCACAACTCTATCCATAGCCCACGCCTCGCAACCATACAGAATTGTTGGAACCACTATTCCTTCAAACATACCCATTTTTGGTTTCCGAGATAATGTTTTCGACTTCAAACATTCTTCAAGGCTCCCAGAATTTTTGCCCACTCCCCCACCCTATGATTCACTTCCGCTTCCATGGTTCCATCCACTGCCAGATTCACTCACAGATGTCTAAAACACTTCACTTCCTCCAGCTTTTCTCCATTAAAACTTACCTCCCAATTGACTTGACCCTCAACCCTACTGTACCTAATAACCTTGCTCTTATTCACATTTACTCTTAACTTTCTTCTTTCAAACACTTTACCAAACTCAGTCACCACCTTATGCAGTTTCTAACATGAATCAGCCACCAGCGCTGTATGATCAGCGAACAAGAACTGACTCACTTCCCAAGCTCTCTCATCCACAACAGACTGCATACTTGCCCCTCTTTCTAAAACTCTTGCATTCACCTCCCTAACAACCCCATCCATAAACAAATTAAACAACCATGGAGACATCACACATCCCTGCCGCAAACCTACATTCACTGAGAACCAATCACTTTCCTCTCTTCCTACACGTACACATGCCTTACATCATCGATAAAAACTTTTCACTGCTTCTAACAACTTGCCTCCCACACCATATATTCTTAATACCTTCCACAGAGCATCTCTATCAACTCTATCATATGCCTTCTCCAGATCCATAAATGCTACATACAAATCCATTTGTTTTTCTAAGTATTTCTCGCATATATTCTTCAAAGCAAATACCTGATCCACACATCCTCTACTACTTCTGAAACCACACTGCTCTTCCCCAATCTCTGTACATACCTTCACCCTCTCAATCAATACCCTCCCATATAATTTACCAGGAATACTCAACAAACTTATACCTCTGTAATTTGAGCACTCACTCTTATCCTCTTTGCTTTTGTACAATGGCACTATGCAAGCATTCCGCCAATCCCCAGGCACCTCACCATGAATCATACATACATTAAATAACCTTACCAACCAGTCAACAGTACAGTCATCACCTTTTTTAATAAATTCCACTGCAATGCCATCCAAACCTGCTGCTTTGCCGTAAAGCTTTTACTACCTCTTCTCTATTTACCAAATCATTTTCGCTAACCCTCTCACTTTGCACAGCACCTCGACCAAGACACCCACATCTGCCACTCTATCATCAAACACATTCAACAAAACTTTAAAATACTCACTCCATCTCCTTCTCACATCACCACTACTTGTTATCACCTCCCCATTTGCCCCCTTCACTGAAGTTCCATTTGCTCACTTGTCTTACGCACTTTATTTACCTCCTTCAAAAACATCTTTTTATTCTCCCTGAAATTTAATGATGCTCTCTCACCCCAACTCTCATTTGCCCTCTTTTTCACCTCTTGGACCTTTCTCTTGACCTCCTGCCTCTTTCTTTTATATATCTCTCCCACTCATTTGCATTTTTTCCCTGCAAAAATCGTCCAAATGCCTCTCTCTTCTCTTTCACTAATAATCTTTCTTCTTCATCCACCACTCACTACCTTTTCTAATCAACCCACCTCCCACGCTTCTCATGCCACAAGCATCTTTTTCGCAAGCCATCACTGCTTCCCTAAATACATCCCATTCCTCCCCCACTCCTCTTACCTCCTTTGTTCTCACCCTATTCCATTCTATACTCAGTCTCTCCTGGTACTTCCTCATACAAGTCTCCTTCCCAAGCTCACTTACTCTCACTACTCTCTTCACTCCAACATTCTCTCTTCTTTTCTGAAAACCCATACAAATCTTCACCTTTGCTTCCACAAGATAATGATCAGACATCCCTCCAGTTGCACCTCTCAGCACATTAACATCCAAAATTCTCTCGTGCGTTTATTAATTAACACGTAATCCAATAACGCTCTCTGGCCATCTCTCCTACTTACATATGTATACTTATGCATATCTCGCTTTTTAAACAGGTATTCCCAATCACTAGTTCTTTTTCAGCACATAAATCTACAAGCTCTTCACCATTTCCGGTTACAATACGGAACACTCCATGTATACCAATTATTCCCTCAACTGCCATTACTCACCTTTGCATTCAAATCACCCATCACTATAACCCGGTCTTTTGCATCAAAACCACTAACACACTCATTCAGCTGCTCCCAAAACACTTGCCTCTCATGATCTTTCTTCTCATTCCCAGGTGCATATGCACCAATAATCACCCATCTCCCTCCATCAACTTTCAGTTTTACCCATATCAATCTAGAATTTACTTTCTTACACTCTATCACATACTCCCACAACTCCTGATTCAGGAGTAGTGCTACTCCTTCCCTTGCTTTTGTCCTCTCACTAACCCCTGACTTTACTCCCTAGACATTCCCAAACCAATCTTCCCCTTTACCCTTTAGCTTCGTTTCACTCAGAGCCAAAACATCCAAGTTCCTTTCCTCAAACATAATTCCTATCTCTGCTTTTTTCTCCTCTTGCTTACATCCACACACATTTAGACACCCTAATCTGAGCCTTCGAGGAGGATGAGCACTCCTCGCGTGACTCCTTCTTCTGTTTCCCCTTTTAGAAAGTTAAAATACAAGGAGGGGTTGGTTTCTGGCCCCCAGCTCCCGTCCCCTTTAGTCGTCTTCTACGACACGTGAGGAATGCGTGGGAAGTATTCTTAATCCCCTATTCCCAGGGAGGGGGATAGGGGATATATATATATATATATATATATATATATATATATATATATATATATATATATATATATATATATATATATATATATATATATATATATATATATATATATGTGTGTATATATAATAATTGCTGTTTCCTTCATGAGAGAGGTTGCGCAAGGAAACAGACGAAGGATAGCCCAACCACTCATACACCCTTATATATTAACATCAACGTCCATATATGCACATATACATACATATACATTTCACCGTATACGTACATTAATATACACTGACACATATATATATATATATATATATATATATATATATATATATATATATATATATATATATATATATATATATATATATATATATATATATATATATATTCTTTTCTTTTTCTTTTAAATATTCGCCATTTCCCGCGTTAGCGAGGTAGCGTCAAGAACAGAGGACTGGGCCTTTTTTGGAATATCCTCACCTGGCCCCCTTTGTTCCTTCTTTTGGAAAATTAAAAAAAAACGAGAGGGGAGGATTTCAGCCCCCCGCTCCCTCCCCTTTTAGTCGCCTTCTACGACTCGCAGGGAATGCGTGGGAAGTATTCTTAATCCCCTATCCCTAGGGATAATATATATATATATATATATATATATATATATATATATATATATATATATATATATATATATATATATATATATATATATATATATTTTTTTTTTTTTTTTTTTACTTTGTCGCTGTCTCCCGCGTTTGCGAGGTAGCGCAAGGAAACAGACGAAAGAAATGGCCCAACCCCACCCCCATACACATGTATATACATACGTCCACACACGCAAATATACATACCTACACAGCTTTCCATGGTTTACCCCAGACGCTTCACATGCCTTGCTTCAATCCGCTGAGAGCACGTCAACCCCGGTATACCACATCGCTCCAATTTACTCTATTCCTTGCCCTCCTTTCACCCTCCTGCATGTTCAGGCCCCGATCACACAAAATCTTTTTCACTCCATCTTTCCACCTCCAATTTGGTCTCCCTCTTCTCCTTGTTCCCTCCACCTCCGACACATATATCCTCTTGGTCAATCTTTCCTCACTCATCCTCTCCATGTGCCCAAACCACCTCAAAACACCCTCTTCTGCTCTCTCAATCACGCTCTTTTTATTTCCACACATCTCTCTTACCCTTACGTTACTCACTCGATCAAACCACCTCACACCACACATTGTCCTCAGACATCTCATTTCCAGCACATCCATCCTCCTGCGCACAACTCTATCCATAGCCCCCACGCCTCGCAACCATACAACATTGTTGGAACCACTATTCCTTCAAACATACCCATTTTTGCTTTCCGAGATAATGTTCTCGACTTCCACACATTCTTCAAGGCCCCCAGGATTCTCGCCCCCAACCCCACCCTATGATCCACTTCCGCTTCCATGGTTCCATCCGCTGCCAGATCCACTCCCAGATATCTAAAACACTTCACTTCCTCCAGTTTTTCTCCATTCAAACTCACCTCCCAATTGACTTGACCCTCAACCCTACTGTACCTAATAACCTTGCTCTTATTCACATTTACTCTTAACTTTCTTCTTCCACACACTTTACCAAACTCAGTCACCAGCTTCTGCAGTTTCTCACATGAATCAGCCACTAGCGCTGTATCATCAGCGAACAACAACTGACTCACTTCCCAAGCTCTCTCATCCCAAAACAGACTTCATACTTGCCCCTCTTTCCAAAAACTCTTGCATTTACCTCCCTAACAACCCCATCCATAAACAAATTAAACAACCATGGAGACATCACACACCCCTGCCGCAAACCTACATTCACTGAGAACCAATCACTTTCCTCTCTTCCTACACGTACACATGCCTTACATCCTCGATAAAAACTGTTCACTGCTTCTAACAACTTTCCTCCCACACCATATATTCTTAATACCTTCCACAGAGCATCTCTATCAACTCTATCATATGCCTTCTCCAGATATATATATATATATATATATATATATATATATATATATATATATATATATATATTATATATATATATATAATATATATATATATATATATATATATATATATATATATATATATATATATATATATATATATATATATATATATATATATATATATATATATATATATATATATATATATATATATATATATTGTTATAGTTATCTCTACTATTTGGCAATAAATATTATAATCATCCATTATATCTTATTCAGTTTTATTTGAGGAACTGTATGTTTCGTTTTCTATGTTACATTATCCAGTGTACATTATATTGTTTTTAGGGTCTTAATATTGTATGTTAATGTGAGAGATTTTTTCTAATAGATGGTAACCAGATTATGAGTAAATATTTTCAGTATTATTACATATTATGGAAGGACAAAACATATATAAGAGACAAGAGAAAGTGATAAGACGAATTCGTATAGAAACTGGAAGAAGGCCAAGTTCAAACCTCTCTCTCACAGAATGGCCCTAGAGGAATAATATGATACAAAGCTGTTTTAAATATATAGTGGAATCTGTACACATCTCAGTTATTTCAAACCCTTTTTTTAAATAATTGAGGCCAGTAAGTTTGCCAAATAGATGTTAAGTAAAATAAGATAGAGATAGATCCATGTATCTAGTATACAATGTATTATTTATGTTACGAAAGAGCCACGTTTATTTTTCATATTATAAATTTCTAACTGTGTTTGGTATTTGGCAAACGTAATAAGAATGAAAATTAGGTATATAATTACAGCCGTCAGCTGTCAGGAGATGTTAGCCAGATGGTAAGGGAATCTCTGTCTAGCTCAAATCTCTCTGTAGACAGAGGCTGTTATTTCAGAGATATCAGATTTATGGGCCTATTGGATGATTATATATATTTTATTATAAGGGGTGGAGGCAGAGCGTAACTTGGGGGCCAGCCCGGGATTTTGAGCTGTGAAACCTGCCGTCAGGGAGCTGAACTTGTGAAAGCACGTCATTCAAGCTGTCTGAAGTGTTGTGGGTTAGTACTCTACCTTGCTTTCTTGAAATATATGGAGAAGATTTCTCTCAACAAGTAAGTGTTCATACTTGTAAATGTAGTGTGTTTTAACATGGCAGATAACGATAAGAAGTTCATTAAAACCCGGGATATACATTTTCTGTACCAGTGTAATAAAGATGGTACGAACCAAATGGCACTTAATAATGGAATTTCTCTGCTGACACATGTCAAAAATGACATGCAGAAAGGATTAATTGACCAGTTTATGTCCTGATCAATACCGAGGTAACTTCAAGATGTTGATAATAGTGAAAAAGTTGCAATGGAGAGATTAAGATTAGAATTTGAACTTAAACATTGCAGATAGAGATAGAAAAGGAGAGAATATCGGCTGACAAAGAAGTAAGGCTTAGACAATTAGAAATAGAAAGAGCTGGTGCAAGAAGAATTGGAGATAAAGATGATAGAGTAAGTTAGTTACTTGAGTTTATTGAAGCTGAGGACTTCTTTATTCAATTTGAAAAACTTGTAACTATCAAAGAATGAGATGAAAGTGACTGGGTTATGTTGGTGCAGAGTAAATATAAGGGTAGTGCTAGAGAGGCGTATGCATGTCTTACTTTAATGGAATCAGATAATCATAAGGCTGCTAAGGAAGCAGAATCAAAAATTGTGGAATGGACCTTGAAACATACAGGAGAAGGTTTAGGTTAGGGACGTCAAGAAAATTAGCGGACGAACCATCTGGTGATGGTTAGAGAATGTGGAATGACATTTGATAGCTGGTGTAAATCAGAAAAAGTAGAGACAATGGAAGAACAGAGACAACTAATCCTGTTGGAACAGTTCAATAGTGGTTTACAACCTGAATTACATCAAGAAATGTGCAAGAGTCGAGTGAAAAAAATGTGACGGAAGCAGCCAGGATGGCTGACCAGTTAGCATTAGATAACAAATATTGTAAGAAAGAAATAACACGGTAACAAAGTATGATAAGACAGAGCAATATAAAGACTTATGACAAACCTTATGAATATCCACACTATTCAAATTTTCAGCGGCCTAATCAACATTATTTTGTGGAAGGTTCACATAACTATGAGCACAAAATAATGCAGGAAATAGATTCCAAAGACATACGCAATACAGGTATTCAAGACCTCAGTTTAGTCATAACCCTTGTGTTAGTAGACAGGATAGACCACCAATGAAATGTTTGGGATGTGGAGAATTTGGTCATGGTGAATATGTGTCCAAAATCATCAAATTCTATTGGATTAAATGTTGCCTTGGAACAGAAACATGAAATTAATGAGATAAGAAGTAATGAGTATAATGTGAGTAAACCAAAATGTGCAATTCATGAGCCATATATTATTGAAGGAATGGTCAGAATTAAAGATAGTCCTTACCAGAATATTTTGATATTGAGGGGGAGCAAGTCAGAGTTTAATTCTGAAAAATGTATTACAGTGGACAAAGGAGTCTTACGCTGGAGAAAAAATAAATGTAAGTAGGTTAGGGTTAAGCAAGCCTATCCTATTTCATTATATGATTCTTGCGAGTGGATTTGTGAGTGGCCGTGTAAAGGTTGGGATATGTGAGGAATTTCATATGCCTGGAGTCCACATGCTATTGGGGAATGATTTGACTGACAGATTAGTTCCAGAGCCTATTATGAGCAGTAATCCATTTGAAGTAGATACTGTTGTAAAGGTGAACCACATGATAGATAAAATTATTGAGAATCAGACTGATAGTTTATCCAGCTTGTGTTGTGACCAGTTCAATGTTAAAGAGAGGAGAAGTTGATTATGATTTAGGTGAATTATTTAATGAAGAGTATGTAGCTAGAAATAATACAATAGAAACTGAAGATAAGAGGAGCACTGTGGAATTAGAAATTGATGTATTTCCAGATTTTGTTGTGGACAAGGAAGAGTTGACAAAGTTACAGAAGGGTGATGAGAGTTTGAAAGAATGTTGTAGTGAAGCTGCTAGAAATGGGAATGAGAATGATGTGTCAATTGGATTTTATATACAAAATTGTGTGTTAATGAGAAAATGGAGGCCTGTTTATGTTTCAACATCTGATCACTGGGAGGTCAGAAAGCAAATTGTTGTTCCAAAGAATTATAGGGTACATGTAATTACTCTGTCTGATAGTTCTCGTTTGTCTTGGTATTTGGGAGTTTGGAAGACAAATTCTAGAATATTAACTCATTTTTATTGGCCAAATATGAAGAAAGATGTGTTCCAGTATTGTAAGACTTGTGAATTATGTAAAAGAATAGGTAAACTTAACCAGACTATACAGCCAGCACAATTGCAGCCAATTTCTGCTTTTTGTAAACCTTTTAGCAAAATTGTAATTGATTGTGTAGGTCCTTTACCTAAAACACGTAAAGGAAATCAGTATTCATTAACAATAGTGTGTGCGCATCCACCAAATTTCCAGAAACAGTACCACTACGCAGCATCCATTCTAGAAATATTGTAAGAGAGTTAGAGAGGTATTTCTCCTGTGTGGGTGTGCCTGATTTTATAGTCAAACGGGGGAAATAATTTCACTTCAGGAATGTTTAAGAAAATATCAAAGGCGTTACATATAACACATAAGATATCAAGTGCTTATCACCCACAGATCTAAGGATATGTGAAGAGATTCCATCAGACTTTGAAAAATACTTTGAGAATGTATTGTGAGGAATTGTCGATAGACTGGGATGAGGGTCTGCCTCTAGCATTGTTTGCCATTAGAGATTCAGTACACGAGTCTGCAGGTTTTAGTCCATTTGAGTTAGTGTATGTACATGAAATGAGAGGTCCATTGAGTAGGTTGAAAGAGAAATTGTTAGGCAAGAGTGATTCTCCTGGATTATTGAATTATGTATCAGATTTTAAAAGCAGATTGTGTAGAGCTAGAGAGATTGCTGCAGAAAATTTGAAACGGTGTCAAGAAGATATGAAGTTATGGTATGACAAGAAATCTAGAAGAGAGTTAAACCAGGTGATCGAGTGTTGAATTATTGCCTCAGACAGGAAATCCTCTGAGAGAAAGGTTTTATGGTCCCTGGGTTATTGAGAAAAGAGTGGATGATTTGAACTACGTTGTCAATACTCCAGAAAGACGCAAGCCAAGCCAATTGTGTCACATAAACATGATAAAAGCTTATCATGATAGAAATTCTGTAAAGGTTGATGAGATTACAAATGTGCATTGTGCATGTGTTATGTCTGATGATGCAGAGGATGAGGATGGAAATGAGAATGTAAAGTTGGAAAGATGTGAAGACAAATTGTTAAAAAATTCAGATGTGTTCGATAATTTGAAAAAGAAGCTTGATCCTATAGAAACTGAGAGAAGAGATGAGATCATAAAAATAATTAATGGGTTTATGTGTTTGTTTTTGATGTTCCTAGGGGAAACTGACGTATTACTGCATGACGTCGAAATTGACGATGGAGCACCCATCAAGCAGCACCCATATAGAGTGAATCCTAGAATGAGAGAGACAATGAGAAAAGACGTACAGTGTATGCTTGAGAATTATCTGACTGAAAAAAAATAATAGTCCTTGAACTTCACCTTGTGTGTTAATAGCTAAACCTGATGGCATTTCTTATAGATTTTGTACTGATTTCAGAAAGGTACAGAAGATCTCTAAAGCTGATTCGTATCCTATTCCAAGATTGGATGTTTGTATTGATCAGATTGGAGATGCCAATTTTGTAACTAAGTTAAACTTATTGAAGGGTATTGGGAAGTACCTTTAACTGAAAGGGCATTTGTTACTATGGAAGGTTTGTATCACTATAAAGTGATGCCCTTTGGTATAAGAAACAGTGGTAGTACTTTCCAAAGATTAGTAAATCACGTATCTTATGATTTTAAAGATTGTTCTGCATATATAGATGATATAGTAGTGTATTAAAAATACTTTAGAAGAACATTTGTATTTAATGAGGGAAGTGTTTAATAGGTTGGACAAAGCCAATTTAACGGTCAACCTTGTAAAGAGTGAATTTGCTTGAGCAACTGTAGAAAATCTAGGTTATGTTGTTCGTCAGGGATGTGTAAAACCAATCAATCCTAAGGTGGAAAGTATTGTAAAATTTTTAGCACCTGCAAATAAGAAAGAATTACTGAGATTTCTCGGTATGGCTGGATATTATCATAGGTTTTGTAAGAATTCTTCAATCATTACTTTACCATTAACTTGCTTATTGTCAAAGAAAGTCAAATTTGTATGGAGTGATCAATGTGATGAGGCCTTTAAGAAACAAAAAATACTTATATGTACATCTATACTTTCTACTCCAAATTATCATAAATCAAATTAAAATGTGTATAGATGTGAGTGATTTTGGGGTTAGTGGAGTCTTGATACAGGAGAAAGATGACAATGATTTTCCAATTTGTTATTTTTCAAAGAAGTTTCTGTCCTATCACAAAAAACACTACAGTACTATTTAAAAGGAAACATTAGCAATGATTTTAAGTTTGAATCATTTTGATGCTTACTTGAAAGGAGCACGTAGGCTGATCCAACTGTATACGGATCACAATCCCCTTGTATTTTTGCATAAGATGAAAAATGTAAACCAAAGTCTAACTAGGAAGACTCTTTTGTTACAAGATTATAATTTGATTATTAAGCATATAAGAGGAAAGGATAGTGTTATAGCTGATGTATTGTCTCATATACCAATTAGTTATGTCAAGTAGTGTCTGACTCATGTCCTTTTGAAAAGGGGATGTTACAGTTATCTACCCTAGTTACCAATAAATTTTCTTTCAGGAATGGTATGTTTCGTCTTCTAATTTACATTACCCATTGTAATGTATATTATATTGTTTTGAGGGTCTTACTGTTGTATGTTAATATAAGAGGTTCTGTTTATTAGAGTACAAACAAATTATGAGTAAATATTCTCAATATTATTACAAATTATGGAAGGACAAAACATATGTAAGAGACAAGAAAAAGTTACACGGAGAATTTGTATAGAAACTGGAAAAAAGGTCAATGTCAAGCCTCTCTCTCACAGAATGGCCATAGAGGAAGGACGTGATACAAAGCTGTTAGTAAATGTATAATGTAAACTGTACACACCCTCTTCTTCGCTTTCAACAACATTCTTTTTATTGCCACACTTCTCTCTTACCCTTACAAAACTTACTCGATCAAACCACCTCACACCACATAATATCCTCATACATCCCATTTCAAACACATCCACTCTGCGCACAACCCTATTGTAGCCCATGCCTCGCCATCATATAACATTGTTGGAACCGCTATTCCTTCAAACATACCCATTTTTGCTCTCTCTCCGAGATAACGTTCTCGCCTTCCACACATTGTTCAACACTCTCAGAACATTCACTCCCTCTTCCACCCTGTGACTTACTTCCACTTCCATGGTTCCATCCGCTGCTAAGTCCAGTCCCAAATATCTAACACACTTCACTTCCTCCAGTTTTCCTCCATTCATACAGAACTCCCAATTAACTTGTCCCTCCACCCTACTGAATCTAATAACCTTGCTATTATTCACTTTTACTCTCAACTTTCTACTCTCACACACTTTAACAAACTCAGCCACTAACTTCTGCAGTTTCTCACACAAATTATCCATCAGGCTGTATCATCAGCGAACAACAAGTGAATTACTTCCCAAGCCCTCTCATCCACAACAGACTGCATAGTTGCCCTCCTTTCCAAAATTCTTGCATTCACCTCCTTACCACTCAAACCATGTACAAATTAAACAGCCATGGAGACATCACGCAACCCTGCTGCAAACCGACATTCACTGGGAACCAATGTCTTTCCTGTACTCCTATTCGTACACATGCCTTACATCCTTGATAGAAACTTTTCACTGCTTCTTGGAATATACCTCCCGCACCATATACTCTTAAAACTTTCCAAACCTTCCACAAAGCATCTCTATCCACCCAATCATATTCCTTCTCCTGATCCATAAATGCTCATACAAATCCATCTGTTTTTCTAAATATTTCTCACGTACATTTTTCAAAGAAACACCTGATCCACACATCCTTTCCTACTTCTGAAACCAAACTGCTCTTCCTCAGTCTGATGCACTGTATATGCTTACACCCTCTCAATCAAAACCCTCCCGTATAGTTTCACAGGAATACTCAACAAGTCTATGCCTCTGTAATTTGAACACTCAGCTTTATTCCCTTTGCCTTTTTACAAAAGCACTATACATGCATTCCGCCAAGCCTTACCATGATCCATACATACAATGAATATCCTTATCAACCAAGCACAACACAGTCACCCCCTTTTTAAATAAATTCCACAGCAATACCAATCAAACCCGCTGCTTTTGCCGGCTTTCATCTTCCGCAAAGCTTTCACTACCACTTCTCTCTTTACGAAAACATTCTGCTTGACCTTCTCACTTTGCACACCACCCCGATCAAAACTACGTATATCTGCCACTCTATCATCAAACACATTCAAAAACCTTCAAAATACTCACGCCATTTCTTTCTCACTTTATCACCTCTTGGTGTTACCTCCCAATTTGCCCCCTTCACCGATGTTCCCATTTGTTTCCTTGTATTACGGATGTATCTACCTACTTCCAAAGCATCTTTTTATTCTCCCTAAAATCTAATGATACTCTCTCACCCTAGTTCTCATTTGCTCTCTTCCTCACCTCTTCCACCTTTAACTTAACCTCCTGCCGCTTTCTTTTATATACTTCCCAGTCATTTGCATGACTTCCTTGCAAAAATCGTCCAAACGCCGTTCTTTTCTCTTTCACTAACAACCTTACTTCTTCATCCAACCACTCACTACCCTTTCTAATCTGCCAACCTCCCACCTTTGTCATGCCACATACATCTTTTGCCCAATCCCTAAATACATCCCATTCCTTCCCACTCCCCTCACGTCATTTTTTCTCACCTTTTGCCATTCTACACTCAATCTCTCCTGGTGCCTCCTCACATAGGTCTCCTTTCCAAGCTCACTTCTTCTCATCCTTCTCTTATCCCCAACATTCTCTCTTCTTTTCTGAACACCTCTACAAATCTTCACCTTCGCCTCCACAAGATAGTCATCAGACATCCCTCCAGCTGCCTCCCTCAGCACATTAACATCTAAAAGTCACTTTTGCACTCCTATCAACTAACATATAATCCAATAACGCCCTTTGGCCATCTCTCCTCCTCACTTACGTATACTTATGTATATCTCGCTTTTAAACCAGGTATTCCCAATCACCAGACCTTTTTCAGCACCCAACTCTACAAGCTCTTCACCATTTCCATTCATAACACTGAACACCCCATGGACACTAATCATACCTCAACTGCCGCATTACTCACCTTCGCATTCAAATCACCCATCACTATAACCCGGTCCCGTGCATCAAAGCTACTAACACAATTACTCAGCTGTTCCCAAAACACTAATGATGTCTATTTTCATAACCACTCACTCAGGAACCAATAATCACCCATCTCTCTTTATTCACTTTCAGTTTTACCCATATCAACCTTGAATGTACTTTCTTACAAATATGTAAATATGCATTATACTTATTCGCTGTCCCCGCGTTAGCGAGGTAGCGCAAGGAAACAGACGAAAGAATAGTCGAACCCACCTAAATAAACATGTATATCCACCCACACACGCACATATACATACTCATACCTTTTAATGTATACATATATATACATACACAGACATCTACATATTTACACATTTACATAGTCATACTTGCTGCCTTTATCCATTCCTGTCACCACACCGCCACAAATGAAATGGCACTCCCAGATATCAAAAAGACTTCACTTCCTCCAGTTTTTCTCCATTTAAACTTACCTCCCAAATGACTTGTCCCTCAACCTTACTGAACCTAATAACCTTGCTCTTATTCACATTTACTCTCAGCTTTCTTCTTTAACACACTCTACCAAACTCAGTCACCAGCTTCTGCAGCTTCTCACCTGAATCAAACACCAGCACTGTATCATCAGCGAACAAATGACTCTCTTCCCAGGCCCCCTCCTTTACAACACACTGCATACTTGCCTCACTCTCCAAAACTCTTCCATTCACTTCCCTAACAACC
The DNA here is from genome assembly GCF_036320965.1 of Panulirus ornatus. NCBI lineage: Eukaryota > Metazoa > Arthropoda > Malacostraca > Decapoda > Palinuridae > Panulirus > Panulirus ornatus. The sequence continues at coordinate 34,645,202 of NC_092228.1, read as the reverse complement.
ACATCCATAAACAAATTAAACAACCATGGAGACATCACGCACCTCTGCCGCAAATCAACATTCACAAGGAACCAATCACTTTTCTCTCTTCCTACTCGCACACATGCCTTGCATCCTCGATATATACTTTACACTGCTTCTAACAACTTACCTCCCACTCCATATACTCTTAATACCTTCCACAGACCATCTCTATCAAATCTGTCATATGCATTCTCCAGATCCATAAATGCTACATGCAAATCCATCTGTTTTTTCTAAGTCTTTGTCACATATATTCTTCAAAGCAAACACCTGATCCACACCTTTACCACTTCTGAAGCCGCATGGCCCTTCCCCAACTTTATGCTCTGTATATGCGTTCACTCTCTCAATCAATACCCTCCCATGTATTTTCCCAGGGATAATAAAAAACTTATACCTCTGTAATTTGAGCAGTCACTTTATCCCCCTTGCCTTCATATAATGGCACTAGGTATGAATTCTGCCTATCATCAGGCACTCTACCATGAGCAATACGTATATTGAATATTCTCACCAACCAGTCAACAGAATAGGTACCCCCTTTTTTATGAATTCCACTACAATACCATATCGACCCGCCGCCTTACCGGCTTTCATCTTCCGCAAAGCTTTCACTACCTCTTCTCTGTTTACCAAAACATTCTCCCTAACACTCTCACTTCGCACACCACGTCGAACAAGACACCCATTATCTGCCACTCTATCATCAAACACATTCAACAAACCTTCAAAATACTCACTCCATTTCCTTCTTACTTCACCACTACTTGTTATTTCCTCCCCATTAGCCCCCTTCACCGATGGTCTCTTCTCTTTCTCACTTTATCTATTTCCTTCCAAAACATCTTTTTATTCTATCTAAAATTTAATGATACTCTCTCACCCCAACTCTCATTTGCTCTCTTTTTCACTTCTTGCACCTTTCTCTTGACTTTCTTTTATACATCTTCCAACCATTTGCACCAAATGCCTCTCTCTTCTCTTTAACTAATAATTTTACTTCTGGATTACACCAATCACTATCCTTTCTAATCTGCCCACCTCCTACATTTCTCATGCCTTGGTCATCTTTTGCACAAGCCATTACTGCTTCCATAAATACATCCCTTTTCTCCCCCACACCCTTACGTTATTTGCTCTCACCTTTTTCCATTCTCCACTCAATCTCTCCTGATGATTCCTCATACAAGTCTCCTTTCCAAGCTCACTTACTCTCACCACTCTCTTCATCCCAACATTTTCTCTACTTTTCTAAAAACCTCTACAACTCTTCACCTTCGTCTCTACAAGATGATAATCAGACATCCCTCCACTTGCACCCCTCAGCACAATAACATCCAAAAGTCTCTCTTCCACGTCGCTTAATCCACTAACACTCTCTAGCCATCTCTCATTCTTAAATACGTATACTTATATATATCTCTCTTTTTAAGCCAGGTATTCCCAATCACCAGTCCTTTTTCAGCACACAAATGCATAAGCTCTTCACCATTTCCATTTACAACACTGAACACCCCTTGTAAACCGTTACTCACCTATGTATGCAGATCACCCATCACTATAACCCAGTCTCGTGCATCAAAATTGCTAACACGCTTACTCAGCTGCTCCCAAAACACTTGCCTCTCATGATCTCTCTTCTCATGCCCGGGTGCATAGGCCCCACTAATCACCCATCTCTCTCCAACCACTTTCAGTTTTACCCATATCAATCTAGAGTCGACTTTCTTACACTCTATCACATTCTCCAACAACTCCTGTTTCAGGAGTAGTGCTACTCCTTTCTTTCTTCTTGTCATCTCACCAACCACAGACTTCACTCCCAAAATATTCCCAAAGCTCTCTTCTCCTTTACCCTTGAACTTCGTTTCTCTCCGAGCCAAAACATCCAGTTTCCTTTCCTAAAACATATTACCTATCTCTCCTTTTTTCTCATCTGTGATAAAACCACACACACTTAGACACCTCAATATGAGATCTGAGACTTCGAGGAGAATGAGTAATCCCCGCGTGAATCCTTCTTCAGTTTCCCCTTTCAGAGAGTTAAAGAACAAGGAGAGGAGTGTTTCTAGCCCCCACACTCCCGTCCCCTTTAGTCGCTTTCTACAACACGCGGAGAAAGCGTTGGAAGAATTCTTTCTCCACTATCCCATGGGATAGATATCTAGGAGTGGATTTGGCAGCGGATAGAACCGGGGAAGCGTAAGTGAGTCACAGGGTGGGTGAGGGGGCTAATGCTGAGGAAGCGGTGAAGAATGTGTGAAAGGGGAGAACATTATCTCGGAAAGCAAAAATGTGTATGTTTGAAGGCATAGTAATTCCAACAATGTTATATGGTTGCGAGATAATGCCTATAGATAGGGTTCTTCGGAGGAGGGTGAATGTGCTGAAATTGAGATGTGTGATTGCAACATGTGAGGTAGTTTGACCGAGTAAGTAATGAGAGCGTAAGAGGGATGTGTGGTAGTAAACAGAGTGTGGTTGAGAGAGCAGAAAAGAGTGCATTGAAATGGTTTACTCATATGAAGAGAATGAGTGAGAAAATCTTGACAAAGAGGCTATATATATATATATATATATATATATATATATATATATATATATATATATATATATATATATATATATATATATATATATATATATATATATATATATATATATATGTATATATATATATACATATATATATAATATATATATATATATATATATATATATATATATTTTTTTTTTTTTTTTTTTTTTTATACTTTGTCGCTGTCTCCCGCGTTTGCGAGGTAGCGCGAGGAAACAGACGAAAGAAATGGCCCAACCCCCATACACACGTACATACACACGTCCACACACGCAAATATACATACCTACACAGCTTTCCATGGTTTACCCCAGACGCTTCACATGCCTTGATTCAATCCACTGACAGCACGTCAACCCCTGTATACCACATCGCTCCAATTCACTCTATTCCTTGCCCTCCTTTCACCCTCCTGCATGTTCAGGCCCCGATCACACAAAATCTTTTTCACTCCATCTTTCCACCTCCAATTTGGTCTCCCTCTTCTCCTCGTTCCCTCCACCTCCGACACATATATCCTCTTGGTCAATCTTTCCTCACTCATTCTCTCCATGTGCCCAAACCATTTCAAAACACCCTCTTCTGCTCTCTCAACCACGCTCTTTTTATTTCCACACATCTCTCTTACCCTTACGTTACTTACTCGATCAAACCACCTCACACCACACATTGTCCTCAAACATCTCATTTCCAGCACATCCATCCTCCTGCGCACAACTCTATCCATAGCCCACGCCTCGCAACCATACAACATTGTTGGAACCACTATTCCTTCAAACATACCCATTTTTGCTTTCCGAGATAATGTTCTCGACTTCCACACATTTTTCAAGGCTCCCAAAATTTTCGCCCCCTCCCCCACCCTATGATCCACTTCCGCTTCCATGGTTCCATCCGCTGACAGATCCACTCCCAGATATCTAAAACACTTCACTTCCTCCAGTTTTTCTCCATTCAAACTCACCTCCCAATTGACTTGACCCTCAACCCTACTGTACCTAATAACCTTGCTCTTATTCACATTTACTCTTAACTTTCTTCTTCCACACACTTTACCAAACTCAGTCACCAGCTTCTGCAGTTTCTCACATGAATCAGCCACCAGCGCTGTATCATCAGCGAACAACAACTGACTCACTTCCCAAGCTCTCTCATCCCCAACAGACTTCATACTTGCCCCTCTTTCCAAGACTCTTGCATTTACCTCCCTAACAACCCCATCCATAAACAAATTAAACAACCATGGAGACATCACACACCCCTGCCGCAAACCTACATTCACTGAGAACCAATCACTTTCCTCTCTTCCTACACGTACACATGCCTTACATCCTCGATAAAAACTTTTCACTGCTTCTAACAACTTGCCTCCCACACCATATATTCTTAATACCTTCCACAGAGCATCTCTATCAACTCTATCATATGCCTTCTCCAGATCCATAAATGCTACATACAAATCCATTTGCTTTTCTAAGTATTTCTCACATACATTCTTCAAAGCAAACACCTGATCCACACATCCTCTACCACTTCTGAAACCGCACTGCTCTTCCCCAATCTGATGCTCTGTACATGCCTTCACCCTCTCAATCAATACCCTCCCATATAGTTTACCAGGAATACTCAACAAACTTATACCTCTGTAATTTGAGCACTCACTCTTATCCCCTTTGCCTTTGTACAATGGCACTATGCACGCATTCCGCCAATCCTCAGGCACCTCACCATGAGTCATACATACATTAAATAACCTTACCAACTAGCCAAAAATACAGTCACCCCCTTTTTTAATAAATTCCACTGCAATACCATCCAAACCTGCTGCCTTGCCGGCTTCCATCTTCCGAAAAGTTTTTACTACCTCTTCTCTGTTTAACAAATCATTTTCCCTAACCCTCTCACTTTGCACACCACCTCGACCAAAACACCCTATATCTGCCACTCTATCATCAAACACATTCAACAAACCTTCAAAATACTCACTCCATATCCTTCTCACATCACCACTACTTGTTATCACCTCCCTATTTGCGCCATTCACTGAAGTTCCCATTTGCTCCCTTGTCTTACGCACTTTATTTATCTCCTTCCAGAAAATCTTTTTATTCTCCCTAAAATTTAATGATACTCTCTCACCCCAACTCTCATGTGCCCTCTTTTTCACCTCTTGCACATTTCTCTTGACCTCCTGTCTCTTTCTTTTATTCATATCCTACTCAATTGCATTTTTTCCCTGCAAAAATCGTCCAAATGCCTCTCTCTTCTCTTTCACTAATAATCTTACTTCTTCATCCCACCACTCACTACCCTTTCCAATCAACCCACCTCCCACTCTTCTCATGCTACAATCATCTTTTGCGCAATCCATCACTGATTCCCTAAATACATCCCATTCCTCCCCCACTCCCCTTACTTCCATTATTCTCACCTTTTTCCATTCTGTACTCAGTCTCTTCTGGTACTTCCTCACACAAGTATATATATATATATATATATATATATATATATATATATATATATATATATATATATATATATATATATATATATATATATATATATATATATATATATATATATATATATGCATGGTGTTTTGACAAGAAAATAGTGAAGTTGGAGAAAAATGTAGCTTAGACATTGAAGCTTATTGATTCAGTGGTGAAATTGATGAGAACTGCTATTGACGTTTGTGTGAATAAATTGTACATTTCCTTTTCCATAGCCAGAGGTTGAACCATTATGTGACGTTCATTTTTTCATTCATTTCAAGCTAAAAGTTTGTTTTCTAAATTGTTTTACATTTTTCATATGTATATGTGTGTGTGTGTGTGTGTGTGTGTGTGTGTGTGTGTGTGTGTGTGTGTGTGTGTGTGTGTGTGTGTGTGTGTGTGTGTGTGTGTGTGTGTATATATATATATATATATTATCCCTGGGGATAGGGGTGAAAGAATACTTCCCACGTATTCCTCGCGTGTCGTAGAAAGCGACTAGAGGGGACGGGAGCGGGGGGCCGGAAATCCTCCCCTCCTTGTATTAACTTTCTAAAATGGGAAACAGAAGAAGGAGTCACGCGGGGAGTGCTCATCCTCCTCGAAGGCTCAGAGTGGGGTGCCTAAATGTGTGTGGATGTAACCAAGATGTGAAAAAAGGAGAGATAGGTAGTATGTTTGAGGAAAGGAACCTGGATGTTTTGGCTCTGAGTGAAACGAAGCTCAAGGGTAAAGGGGAAGAGTGGTTTGGAAATGTCTGGGGAGTGAAGTCAGGGGTTAGTGAGAGGACAAGAGCAAGGGAAGGAGTAGCAATACTCCTGAAACAGGAGTTGTGGGAGTATGTGATAGAATGTAAGAAAGTAAATTCTCGATTAATATGGGTAAAATTGAAAGTTGATGGAGAGAGGTGGGTGATTATTGGTGCATATGCACCTGGGCATGAGAAGAAAGATCATGAGAGGCAAGTGTTTTGGGAGCAGCTAAATGAGTGTGTTAGCGGTTTTGATGCACGAAACCGGGTTATAGTGATGGGTGATTTGAATGCAAAGGTGAGTAATGTGGCAGTTGAGGGAATAATTGGTATGCATGGGGTGTTCAGTGTTGTAAATGGAAATGGTGAAGAGCTTGTAGATTTATGTGCTGAAAAAGGACTGATGATTGGGAATACCTGGTTTAAAAAGCGAGATATACATAAGTATACTTATGTAAGTAGGAGAGATGGCCAGAGAGCGTTATTGGATTACGTGTTAATTGACAGGCGTGCGAAAGAGAGACTTTTGGATGTCAATGTGCTGAGAGGTGCAACTGGAGGGATGTCTGATCATTATCTTGTGGAGGCTAAGGTGAAGATTAGTATGGGTTTTCAGAAAAGAAGAGTGAATGTTGGGGTGAAGAAGGTGGTGAGAGTAAGTGAGCTTGGGAAGGAGACCTGTGTGAAGAAGTATCAGGAGAGACTGTGTACAGAATGGAAAAAGGTGAGAACAATGGAAGTAAGGGGAGTGGGGGAGGAATGGGATGTATTTAGGGAATCAGTGATGGATTGCGCAAAAGATGCTTGTGGCATGAGAAGAGTGGGAGGTGGGCTGTTTAGAAAGGGTAGTGAGTGGTGGGATGAAGAAGTAAGAGTATTAGTGAAAGAGAAGAGAGAGGCATTTGGACGATTTTTGCAGGGAAAAAATGCAATTGAGTGGGAGAAGTATAAAAGAAAGAGACAGGAGGTCAAGAGAAAGGTGCAAGAGGTGAAAAAAAGGGCAAATGAGAGTTGGGGTGAGAGACTATCAGTAAATTTTAGGGAGAATAAAAAGATGTTCTGGAAGGAGGTAAATAGGGTGCTTAAGACAAGGGAGCAAATGGGAACTTCAGTGAAGGGCGCAAATGGGGAGGTGATAACAAGTAGTGGTGATGTGAGAAGGAGATGGAATGAGTATTTTGAAGGTTTCTTGAATGTGTCTGATGACAGAGTGGCAGATATAGGGTGTTTGGGTCGAGGTGCTGTGCAAAGTGAGAGGGTTAGGGAAAATGATTTGGTAAACAGAGAAGAGGTAGTAAAAGCTTTGCGGAAGATGAAAGCCGGCAAGGCAGCAGGTTTGGATGGTATTGCAGTGGAATTTATTAAAAAAGGGGGTGACTGTATTGTTGACTGGTTGGTAAGGTTATTTAATGTATGTATGACTCATGGTGAGGTGCCTGAGGATTGGCGGAATGCGTGCATAGTGCCATTGTACAAAGGCAAAGGGGATAAGAGTGAGTGCTCAAATCAAAGAGGTATAAGTTTGTTGAGTATTCCTGGTAAATTATATGGGAGAGTATTGATTGAGAGGGTGAAGGCATGTACAGAGCATCAGATTGGGGAAGAGCAGTGTGGTTTCAGAAGTGGTAGAGGATGTGTGGATCAGGTGTTTGCTTTGGAGAATGTATGTGAGAAATACTTAGAAAAGCAAATGGATTTGTATGTAGCATTTATGGATCTGGAGAAGGCATATGATAGAGTTGATAGAGATGCTCTGTGGAAGGTATTAAGAATATATGGTGTGGGAGGCAAGTTGTTAGAAGCAGTGAAAAGTTTTTATCGAGGATGCAAGGCATGTGTACGTGTAGGAAGAGAGGAAAGTGATTGGTTCTCAGTGAATGTAGGTTTGCGGCAGGGGTGTGTGATGTCTCCATGGTTGTTTAATTTGTTTATGGATGGGGTTGTTAGGGAGGTAAATGCAAGAGTCTTGGAAAGAGGGGCAAGTATGAAGTCTGTTGGGGATGAGAGAGCTTGGGAAGTGAGTCAGTTGTTGTTTGCTGATGATACACCGCTGGTGGCTGATTCATGTGAGAAACTGCAGAAGCTGGTGACGGAGTTTCGTAAAGTGTGTGGAAGAAGAAAGTTAAGAGTAAATGTGAATAAGAGCAAGGTTATTAGGTACAGTAGGGTTGAGGGTCAAGTCAATTGGGAGGTGAGTTTGAATGGAGAAAAACTGGAGGAAGTGAAGTGTTTTAGATATCTGGGAGTGGATCTGTCAGCGGATGGAACCATGGAAGCGGAAGTGGATCATAGGGTGGGGGAGGGGGCGAAAATTTTGGGAGCCTTGAAAAATGTGTGGAAGTCGAGAACATTATCCCGGAAAGCAAAAATGGGTATGTTTGAAGGAATAGTAGTTCCAACAATGTTGTATGGTTGCGAGGCGTGGGATATGGATAGAGTTGTGCGCAGGAGGATGGATGTGCTGGAAATGAGATGTTTGAGGACAATGTGTGGTGTGAGGTGGTTTGATCGAGTACGTAACGTAAGGGTAAGAGAGATGTGTGGAAATAAAAAGAGCGTGGTTGAGAGAGCAGAAGAGGGTGTTTTGAAATGGTTTGGGCACATGGAGAGAATGAGTGAGGAAAGATTGACCAAGAGGATATATGTGTCGGAGGTGGAGGGAACGAGGAGAAGAGGGAGACCAAATTGGAGGTGGAAAGATGGAGTGAAAAGGATTTTGTGTGATCGGGGCCTGAACATGCAGGAGGGTGAAAGGAGGGCAAGGAATAGAGTGAATTGGAGCGATGTGGTATACAGGGGTTGACGTGCTGTCAGTGGATTGAATCAAGGCATGTGAAGCGTCCGGGGTAAACCATGGAAAGCTGTGTAGGTATGTATATTTGCGTGTGTGGACGTGTGTATGTACATGTGTATGGGGGGGTTGGGCCATTTCTTTCGTCTGTTGCCTTGCGCTACCTCGCAAACGCGGGAGACAGCGACAAAGTATAAAAAAAAAAAAAAAAAATATATATATATATATATATATATATATATATATATATATATATATATATATATATATATATATATATATATATATATATATATATATATATATATATGTATATATATATATACGTATATATATATATATATATATATATATATATATATATATATATATATATATATATATATATATATATATATATATATATATATATATATATATATAAATATATATATATATATATATATATATATATATATATATATATATATATATATATATATATATATATATATATATATATATATATATATATATATATATATATATATATATATATATACTTGTGTGAGGAAGTACCAGGAGAGACTGAGTACAGAATGGAAAAAGGTGAGAACAATGGAAGTAAGGGGAGTGGGGGAGGAATGGGAAAGAAAGATATATATATATACATATATATATATTTATATATATATATATATATATATATATATATATATATATATATATATATATATATATATATATATATATATATATATTTCTTTTCTTTCATACTATTCGCCATTTCCCGCATTAGCGAGGTAGCGTTGAGAACAGAGGACTGGGCCCTTGAGGGAATATCCTCACCTGGGCCCCTTCTCTGTTCCCCTTCTCTTTTGGAAAATTAAAAAAAAAGTGAGAGGGGAGGATTTCCAGCCCCCCGCTCCCTCCCCTTTTAGTCGCCTTCTACGACACGCAGGGAATACGTGGGAAGTATTCTTTCTCCCCTATCCCCATTGATATATATATATATATATATATATATATATATATATATATATATATATATATATATATATATATATATATATATATATATATATATATATATATATATATATATATATATATATATATATATATATATATATATATATATATATATATATATATATATATATATATATATAAATGTATATATATATATATATATATATATATATATATATATATATATATATATATATATATATATATATATATATATATATATTTATATATATATATATATATATATATATATATATATATATATATATATATATATATATATATATATATATATATATATATATATATATATATATATATATCCACACACATTTAGGCATCTTTTGCGCAATCCATCACTGATTCCCTAAATACATCCCATTCCTCCCACATTCCCCTTACTTCCATTGTTCTCACCTTTTTCCATTCTGTACTCAGTCTCTCCTGGTACTTCCTCACACAAATATATATATATATATATATATATATATATATATATATATATATATATATATATATATATATATATATATATATATATATATATATATATATATATATATATATATATATATATATATATGTATATATATATATATATATATATATATATATATATATATATATATATATATATATATATATATATATATATATATATATATATATATATATATATATATATATATATATATATATACATATATATATACGTATATATATATATATACATATATATATATATATATATATATATATATATATATATATATATATATATATATATATATATATATATATATATATATATATATATATATATAAATATGTATATATATATATATATATATATATATATATATATATATATATATATATATATATATATATATATATATATATATATAGATATATATATATATATCCACACACATTTAGGCACCCCACTCTGAGCCTTCGAGGAGGATGAGCACTCCCCGCGTGACTCCTTCTTCTGTGTCCCATTTTAGAAAGTTAATATAAGGAGGGGAGGATTTCTGGCCCCCCGCTCCCGTCCCCTCTAGTCGCTTTCTACGACACGCGAGGATTGCGTGGGAAGCATTCTTTCACCCCTATCCCCAGGGATAATATACACATATATATACATATACACATACACACACACACACACATACGCACATATACACACAGACACACATACATATATATACATATGAAAAATGTAAGAAACAATTTAGAAAACTGAAACTTCTAGCTTGAAATGAATGAAAAAATGAATGTCACATAATGGTTCAACCTCTGGCTATGGAAAAAGGAAATGTATAATTTATTTACACAAACGTCAATAGCAGTTCTCATCAATTTAACCACTGTATCAATAAGCTTCAATGTCTAAGCTACATTTTTCTCCAATTTCAATATTTTCTTGTCAAAACACCATGTATGAAAACTATCACTCCAGTAACACAACTATAAACATTTACTTCCCCTTTAAAAATAGTTCTGGGGAAGTCTCTACGTGTAGGAAGAGAGGAAAGTGATTGGTTCTCAGTGAATGTAGGTTTGCGGCAGGGGTGTGTGATGTCTCCATGGTTGTTTAATTTATTTATGGATGGGGTTGTTAGGGAGGTAAATGCAAGAGTTTTGGAAAGAGGGGCAAGTATGAAGTCTGTTGGGGATGAGAGAGCTTGGGAAGTGAGTCAGTTGTTGTTCGCTGATGATACAGCGCTGGTGGCTGATTCATGGGAGAAACTGCAGAAGCTGGTGACTGAGTTTGGTAAAGTGTGTGAAAGAAGAAAGTTAAGAGTAAATGTGAATAAGAGCAAGGTTATTAGGTACAGTAGGGTTGAGGGTCAAGTCAATTGTGAGGTGAGTTTGAATGGAGAAAAACTGGAGGAAGTGAAGTGTTTTTAGATATCTGGGAGTGGATCTGGCAGCGGATGGAACCATGGAAGCGGAAGTGGATCATAGGGTGGGGTAGGGGGCGAAAATTCTCGGAGCCTTGAAGAATGTGTGGAAGTCGAGAACATTATCTCGGAAAGCAAAAATGGGTATGTTTGAAGGAATAGTGGTTCCAACAATGTTGTATGGTTGCGAGGCGTGGACTATGGATAGAGTTGTGCGCAGGAGGATGGATGTGCTGGAAATGAGATGTTTGAGGACAATGTGTGGTGTGAGGTGGTTTGATCGAGTGAGTAACGTAAGGGTAAGAAAGATGTGTGGAAATAAAAAGAGCGTGGTTGAGAGAGCAGAAGAGGGTGTTTTGAAGTGGTTTGGGCACATGGAGAGAATGAGTGAGGAAAGATTGACCAAGAGGATATATGTGTCGGAGGTGGAGGGAACGAGGAGAAGAGGGAGACCAAATTGGAGGTGGAAAGATGAAGTGAAATAGATTTTGTGTGATCGGGGCCTGAACATGCAGGAGGGTGAAAGGAGGGCAAGGAATAGAGTGAATTGGAGCGATGTGGTATACCGGGGTTGACGTGCTGTCAGTGGATTGAATCAAGGCATGTGAAGCGTCTGGGGTAAACCATGGAAATCTGTGTAGGTATGTATATTTGCGTGTGTGGACGTATGTATATACATGTGTATGGGGGGGGTTGGGCCATTTCTTTCGTCTGTTTCCTTGCGCTACCTCGCAAACGCGGAAGACAGCGACAAAGTATAATAATAAAAAAAAAAATAATATATATATATATATATATATATATATATATATATATCTTCCGCAAACCTTTCACTACCTCTTCTCTGTTTACCAAATCATTTTCCCTAACCCTCTCACTTTGCACACCACCTCGACCAAAACACCCTATATCTGCCACTCTATCATCAAACACATTCCACAAACCTTCAAAATACTCACTCCATCTCCTTCTCACATCACCACTACTTGTTATCACCTCCCCATTTGCGCCCTTCACTGAAGTTCCCATTTGCTCTTTTGTCTTACGCACTTTATTTACCTCCTTCCAGAACATCTTTTTATTCTCCCTAAAATTTAATGATACTCTCTCACCCCAATTCTCATTTGCCCTCTTTTTCACCTCTTGCACCTTTCTCTTGATCTCCTGTCTCTTTCTTTTATACATCTCCCACTCAATTTCTTTTTTTCCCTGCAAAAATCGTCCAAAAGCCTCTCTCTTCTCTTTCACTAATACTCTTACTTTTTCATCCCACCATTCACTACCCTTTCTAATATATATGTACATATATATATATATATATATATATATATATATATATATATATATACGTTATATGTATATAGGAATAAAGAGCATAGGAACGCCAGACCATCATAGAGCATACAAACCTCTAACAGCCAGGATCGAACCCGGGACCCCTGTGCCACATGCAGGAATGCTACCGCTAGGCTATGGGTCTGGCTAAAAGGAAGTAACTCGAATACTATGTACTCGAATACCCTTTGTCTCACGCTGGTGAGCAACAGGGTCTACACCGGTTACTTCCCAAGAGGCGCACATAGCGAGCAGATAGCATTTTACCGAACCTAACTATGACGTAGAGGTATATGAATACGAATATAGTGCATATGAACGCGCACCTTCATAGAACATACAAACCTCCAACAGCCAGGATCCTACCCAGGGCCCTTGTGCCACAGGCGGGAATTCTTCCGCTAGGCTATGAGCCTGGCTAATAGGAAGTAACTATTCGAATACCATGTACTCGAACAACATGATCATATCACCTGTCGTTGGTTGTGCAGGAAGAGCAGGTGCTGCAGTGCAGCGTGATCACTGTAGCCAGTATCATAAGCCACCACCAGATCACATTCCAATAACTGTGACTTGACCACATTTACCAGCATTTGGCTCAGTGATACCTCATCTGTACACATCGTTAAATCTTCCTCAGTTTTATGAAGTTCTTCAGGTTCCATAGACCTTTTCTGCCAGTTCTTTTCCCTTGGTATAGTATTTACAGCTCTGTTCATTGCTGTTGCTGATCCCATCGAAATACTTCCTGAAGTGTACATCTTATTGTTGCATATTCCAGGAAAGTTGAGTGACGTTCTTTGTCGTCCACTACGATTTGATGATAGCAGAGGACAGTGAGGAGTTTCCAGCATAGTTTCCTTGTAGGACTGAGTATCACTCTTATATGTCCAGTCGGCGACGGACATTCCAACAGCTTTCAATTGAGCTTTCCAGCACACTGAGAACAAGAGGACATGCGCCCACACGACCTCTTGAAGTCTCATTTTCCCGGCCATTCTGCAGTGAGAGAGACAGCATATCCTCTGATTATATATATAGATATCAAATGCTGAATTGACATGGAAAAAAATTCAGCAACACCATACCTTAGATATACGTTTACCGAAAAGAGATATGGATATTGCCATTGTATATCACTACTATATTATATGCACTAATGGTTATTGTGATGAGAAGAGTAATGATAGATTAAGATTATATATCTGATAATGACTTTATAGGAATAAAATCGAAATGATACTGGAACTTAAGAAAATAAGAACTCTGTCTTAGCGTTAACAATGACATTAGATACATCTGTGTACCTGGATACAGGAAACATCCAGATAAACCATTTTTCCACCCTGCAACGTAGTCTCCCGGGGAAAAAATCGTTGCGTGATTGTTCTAAAACTAACCGTAAGTTTTCTTGAGATTACCACATATACCTCTTTTGCATATGTGAATTTGATTATTTTGATATTCTCTCTCTCTCTCTCTCTCTCTCTCTCTCTCTCTCTCTCTCTCTCTCTCTCTCTCTCTCTCTCTCTCTCTCTCTCTCTCTCTCTCTCTCTCTCTCTCTCTCTCTCTCTCTCTCACGAAATTGCTTGACCGTTAACCCACATTCATCAATAAATCCCTCCAGGATTGAATAGTTGCACAGGACTGGTAACTGGCAGAAATCACTCCTATATACAAAAGGGGAAGCTATGAATTGCTTAGGAATTGCTCACCGTCCTATAAGCGTAAGTGGAAGAACACAGATGATCAATACTACACAGCATGGTTTTAGAAGTCACGGTTTCATGTTTTACAAACCTCTTTGAATTCTATCATAAACCATTCAATATTCACGACAAGACAAAAACAATAGATATACTATTTCTGGGCTACCAGAAAGCATTCCACAAAGGACCCCTCACGATTAACTGACGCACAAAGTCCAGGCCTTGGAGATTTCTGGTTGCATTGGAAATTGGACAGAAGCCTAGTTACGTGATGGGATGCATAGAGTCGTAATGAATCATTACCGTGGTCATCCGTTACTAGAGGGGTCCCCCAGGGATCTGTACTTGGTCCTATATTTCTTAGCATTTATGTTAACGATACTGACGTAGGGATGAAGAACCTAGTACATAAATTTGCAAATGGCACAAAGATCGGCAATGCCATTCTAAGTGAAGAAGATAAGCTAAGATTACAAGAGGAACAAGATGAAATCTAGTAATTGTCTAGTAAGAGGCAGATGCCATTTGACGTTAAGGAATGTCAGCTGTTTTAATTAAGAAACCCAGAAGAAAAATTATGAAATGATGGGCCACAAAATAAGAAATACCTCTAGTGTAAGAGATCTACGGTTTACTAACTCCAGCAACTTCAAATTTTCCCCGCATTGCAATGACGCCGCCAAGAGAGCAAATAGGATATCAACCAAAAATGTACATACAAAAGCAAGGAAGAGATATTTCCGCTATATCTAAATTTAGTTAGACACACCTCAAATGTGTAGTGCAGTTTTGGGCCCCCAACATTAGCAAGGATATTCTTACATTGGAAGCAGTGCAGCGAAGAGCAGCTAAATTGATTCCTTCCTTGCGTCACAAACCATACGAGCAAAGACTGCGATAATCATACTTGTTCTCCCTACACAATAGGAACTTCCGGGGCAAATCGATATAATGCTATGAAATGCTTAAAGGATTTAATAAAGTCGGTATTGAAGTTTTTTCCCCTTTTTTTTAAGAAGCCTCAGCATTACCGAAGAGAGAAAATGGAATATTACTTAAAGGTGACTGAGTTGATCTGGACTGTACGAAATATCTCTTTACGAACGACTTTATTGATGCGTGGAATTAGCTCTCAGAAGATGCTGTTAAGAGCAACATCCTTAATATCTTCAAAATTAGGCTTAATCATCACTTGCCCCTTTATGGTATTGAAAAATTCATTTAATTAGTCATCATAAGATAGTGGTTTATCATGCTACCTTTTCAACAACTGATCTCTCCCTAGCCATGCTGCAGTAACATACCAACCTTGATTACCCATGTCACATTCTTTGAGAGTGTAAATAAGAATCATTGTATCATTATTCAACATCAGGAACAGTATAGTCATGGTAGGTCGAGAAGCTGGAGTTTAAGTCTATCCTTACTATTGTCTTTAAAACAATAAATGAAAGGATGCATGTGGTTGGTGGTGGGATGCATGACATCAGTGTTCATTCTACTTTATGACTTTCAGGTTTATTAATCCTACAAGATATTTTTTCCACCTGTTTTCCCACCGGCGTGTGCCGAAGGGAGTGGAAGGTGGGGAGAGAGCCATTGCTTAGCAATCTTTTTCTTCTACTGCTTTCAAGGGGCCTGCATAATCTTTTTTCGTAGCTTTAGGCTAGACCACCTTGCTTGGACCTTGGGTCTATGGGGTCTGTGTATCCACGTTACTCTCTCTCTCTCTCTCTCTCTCTCTCTCTCTCTCTCTCTCTCTCTCTCTCTCTCTCTCTCTCTCTCTCTCTCTCTCTCTCTCTCTCTCTCTCTCTCTCTCTTCATAAAAGATGGAACAGAAGAAGGACACAAGAAGGGAGTGTTCATCCTCCTCGGTGGCTTAGGCAAAGGTGTCTAAATGGGTGGGGATGTAGCTAGGTTTAGGTAAGAGGAGACATAAGTAGTACGTTTGAGGAGATAAACCTGGATGCTTTGGCTTTTAGCGAAACAACGCTCAAGGGTAAAGGGGAAGAATGGTTCGGAAATGTTTAGGAGTAAAGTAAGGGGTTGGTGAGAGGACAAGAGATATTGCTGAGGTAGTTGTGGGAGTGTGTGCATGAAAGAATACAAGGAAGTAAGCCTTAGACTGATGTGGAAAATAATGAAAGTGGATTGCAAGAGACTGATGATTATTTGTGGTCATGAGAAGAAACATCACGAGAGGGAAGTGTTTTGGGAGCAGCTGAGTGAGTGTGTCAGCAGTTTGATGCACGAGACCGTGTGTTGGGGATGGGTGATTTATATGCGAAAGTGAGTAATGTGGCAGCTGAGGGTATAACTGGGGGACATAGAGTACTTTGAGTGGAAATAGTGAACATCTTGTAGAGTTGTGTTCTGAAAAAGGACTAGTACTGGGAATAACTGTTTAAAAAGAGGTGCATACGCAAGTATACGTATGTGAGCAGGAGAGATGGTCAGAGGGCAATATTTTATTATATACTAGTTGACTGGCGTGTGAAAGAGAGGATTTGGGAAGTGAATGTACTGAGAGTGGTAGCTAGTGGGATGTCAGATTATTGCCTTGCAGAGGTAAGGGTGAAGATTTGTAGAGGTCTTTGGGAAAGAAGAAATATTATTGTTGAGACGAAAAGGGGGTGAGAGTAAGTGAAATAGGGAAAATTAATTTTGTGAAGAAATACCAAGAGATATAGAATGTAGCGTGCATGAGGGTGAGAATAAACGAACCTAGAGTAGTGAATGAATAATTGGAGGTATTTAGGGAAGCATTGTTGGAATTCGCAAGAGCTTCATATGACATGCTTAAGGTGGGAGGTAGGCAGATTAGAAAGGGTAGCGAGTGGTGGGATGAAGAAAGTGAAGTTGCCTATGAAAGAAAAAAATATCTATAGACGGTACTTGCAAGGAAGAAGTGCAAGTGAGCGAGAGAGATAAAAGAGAAAGCAGCAAAAGTTCAAAAGGAAGATGTAAAGGTTAGAGAGAAAGGCATATGAAGGTTTGAATAAGGGAGTATCAGTAAACTTCATGGAGAATAAGATGTTTTGGAAGGAGATTAATAGTATGCAAAAAACAAGAAAACAAATGGGAACTTTAACAAAGTGGGAAAATGGTGAAGTTGTGACAGGAAGTGGTGAAGCAGAGGAGATGGAATGAGTATTTTGAAGGACCGTTGAATGTGTTAGATGATAGAGTGGCAGATATAGGGTGTTTGGGTCAGGATGATATGGGAAGTGCGAAAGTTACGGGGAGTGGTTCTGTGAAGACACATGCGGTGGTGAAAGCCTTATATAACATGAAATATTGCGGATGGACTGAGTGGCACTGCGCTTGAATTTCTTCAGAAAGAGGGTGACAGTGTTGTTGATTGGTAAGTTAGGATTTTCAATTAATGTATGAATCATGAGAGATACTTGAAGGTTGTATAAAAGCAAGGGGCATAAAGATGTGTATTCAGACTACAGAGGCATAAATTTGTTGAGTATACATTGTAACTTTTGTGGAAGGGCTGTGACTGAGAGGGTCAGGGCAAGTACAGAGTATCAGAATGGGAAGGAGCAGTGTGGTTTCAAAAGTAGTAGAGGATGCGTGGGTCAGATGTTTACTTTAATGCATAGGAGAAACGCTTAGAGAACCAGTAAAATTTGTATGTGGCATTTCTGGATCTGGAGAGAGTACATGATGAGGTTGATAGAGATTCTTTGTGGAAGGTCTGAAGGACATATGATGTGGGAAGAAAGCTACTAAAAACAGTGAGAGGCTTTTGACAGGGGTGTAAGGCGTGTGTACGAGTAGGAGGAGATATCCAATTGAGGGTTGGTCTGCGGCAGGCCTGTATAATGTTACCATGGCCGTTTGATATATATTTTTGATATGGTGGTTTAGGAGGTAACTGCGAGTCTTGGACAGAGGAGTGACTATGCAGTCTGAAGGGAATGCGGGAGCTTAAAATCTTAATCTGTTTCTAGCTGATGTCAAAGCACTGGTGGCGGGTTTAAGTAAGAAACTACAAAAGTTGGTGACTAAAAATGGAAGAGTGTGAAATGAAGAAGTTGAGAGTAAAAGCAAAGAAAAGTAAGTTTATTAGGTTCAGCAGAGTTGACTGAAAATTGGAGAAGTGAAGTGTTTTCGAGACATGATTGTGGACATGGCAGAGAATGAATCCATGGAAGTGGAAGTGAGTCAAGTGTGGACGAGTGGGAGAAGTCTCTCCGGGCACAAAGGAATATGTAGAGAGTGAGAGGTCTTTCTCTGGAAGGGGGAAATGGGGATATATGAAGATATAGTAGTCCCAATTTTAGTATACTGAGGTATGGGCGGATGAGGATGGACGGACAAAAGTGGACAAGGTTTAAATAAAAAATGTGGTGGAGGTGGTTCGATTACGTAATATAAGGGGTAAGAGAAAGGTATGGTAATAAAAAGATTATGATTAAGAGAACTGAAAAGGGTTTACTGAAATGGTTTGAACATAAGGAAAGAATGAATGAGGAAAGATTGACAAATATGTATGTGCCAGAAATGGAATGAACAAGAAAAATGGAGACGTAAAACTGGGGATGGAAGGTTGGAGTAAAAAGATCTTTAGTCATCAGAGCCTTAATATGCACGAGGGTAAATGCGTGCAAAGGAGAGAGTGAACTGGACAGAAGCAATATACAGAGGTCGACTGCCAATAAGTGGACGTAAATGGGCATATGAAGCTGCCAGCGTCGACCCAAAAAATGTCTGTGCAGCCTGGTTGTGGTTAGGTACCCGAGGTAACGGTACATTGCACATAACAGCTACAAAATGAGTCTTTTCTACGTTTGTTCCCAGCCCTACCTCATTAACACGACAAAACGTGTTCAAATATGGGAAAAAAGGGAAAGGAAAGAAAACAATCATATATATATATGTATATATATATATACATATATATATATATATATATATTTTTCTTTTTTTTTTTTTTTTTTGCTTTGTCGCTGTCTCCCGCGTTTGCGAGGTAGCGCAAGGAAACAGACGAAAGAAATGGCCCAACCCACCCCCATACACATGCCTTGATTCAATCAACTGACAGCACGTCAACCCCGGTATACCACATCGCTCCAATTCACTCTATTCTTTGCCCTCCTTTCACCTTCCTGCATGTTCAGGCCCCGATCACACAAAATCTTTTTCACTCCATCTTTCCACCTCCAATTTGGTCTCCCTCTTCTCCTCGTTCCCTCCACCTCCGACACATATATCCTCTTGGTCAATCTTTCCTCACTCATTCTCTCCATGTGACCAAACCATTTCAAAACACCCTCTTCTGCTCTCTCAACCACACTCTTTTTATTTCCACACATCTCTCTTACCCTTACGTTACTTACTCGATCAAACCACATCACACCACACATTGTCCTCAAACATCTCATCTCCAGCACATCCATCCTCCTGCGCACAACTCTATCCATAGTCCACGCCTCCCAACCATACAACACTGCTGGAACCACTATTCCTTCAAACATACCCATTTTTGCTTTCCGAGATAATGTTCTCGACTTCCACACATTCTTCAAGGCTCCCAGAATTTTCGCCCCCTCCCCCACCCTATGATCCACTTCCGCTTCCATGGTTCCATCCGCTGCCAGATCCACTCCCAGATATCTAAAACACTTCACTTCCTCAAGTTTTTCTCCATTCAAACTCACCTCCCAATTGAATTGACCCTCAACCCTACTGTACCTAATAACCTTGCTCTTATTCACATTTACTCTTAACTTTCTTCATTCACACACTTTACCAAACTCAGTCACCAGCTTCTGCAGTTTCTCACATGAATCAGCCACCAGCGCTGTATCATCAGCGAACAACAACTGACTCACTTCCCAAGCTCTCTCATCCCCAACAGACTTCATACTTGCCCCTCTTTCCAAAACTCTTGCATTCACCTCCCTAACAACCCCATCCATAAACAAATTAAACATATATATATATATATATATATATATATATATATATATATATATATATATATATATATATATATATATATATATATATATATATATATATATATATATATATATATATATATATATATATACATATATATATATGTATATATATATATATATATATATATATATATATATATATATATATATATATATATATATATACATATATATATATATATATATATATATATATATATATATATATATATATATATATATATATATATATATATATAAACCATGGATTAAAAAAGAACTAAAATCTATGCTAAATAAAAAACACAGACTCATGCGAAATGGAAGTGATGTTGATAGAAGAACATTGCAAAGTAATATTGATAAAAAAATTACTGAATCGAAAAGAATATACAAAGAAAAAGTTGAAGGCTTGTTTAAAACAAACAGAGTAAAAGACGCTTGGAAAGGACTTAAAACCCTGTGCGGGCACAAGAAGAAACAAAGTGTGCCTGAACCGGAAAATATCAACACATATGTAAATGAAATGAACGCGTTCTTTGCGAGATTTGAAAGACATGATTTCAGTGATGCGTGTAATGAGGTAATGACAGAAATTCAATCCAACAATGATGAAAGAATTATAATTAGGCAAGAAGACGTACAGAAGTCCCTGCAGAATATTCGGGCAGGTAAAGCTACAGGGCCAGACGGGATACCTGCTAGGGTACTTAAATGCTGTGCAAAACAATTGACACCCGTACTGACCACATTATTTCAGGACTCGCTGGATCAGGGAGTGGTGCCTTATAAATGGAAAGAATCTGAAGTGAAACCTATTGCAAAAATTAATCACCCAAAAGATCACAAAGACTTCAGACCTGTAGTACTAACATCTAATATTATGAAATGTTTAGAAAGCATCGTGAAAAACTATATCTGCGAAAAAACAAATAATTTAAAAGACCCTATGCAATTTGCTTATTGTAATAATAGGAGTGTACAGGATGCAACTCTTGTACTATTAAATGATATTAATAAGCATTTAGATAAGCCCAAATCACAAATTAGAGCACTATACATTGATTTTAGTTCAGCATTTAATACAATGCAACCTCATATTTTGCTCAATAAAATGCTAGAATTGGGTGTAAATAGAAATATCTTAATATGGATTTTTAGCTTTTTAACCCAGAGACCCCAATATACCAATGTAAATAATGTTAAGTCCAATGTGATAGTCACCAACACAGGAGCCCCCCAAGGTTGTGTATTGTCCCCAGCTCTTTTCACCTTGTATACAGATGATTGTAGAAGTGAAATTGATGATTGTACTATTATAAAATATGCTGACGATACAGTTATCTTAGGAAAAATTGTAAATAATAATTATGAAGGCTATTTAACTCAAGTTAAAAAATTCGTTGACTGGAGTAAACAAAATTTTTTGGAGCTTAATGTAAAGAAAACGAAAGAGATGATATTTGATTTCAGAACTAAAAATAAACACGTACCAGACCTATTAACAATTGAGGAAGAAAACGTAGAAAGAGTAAACCAGTATAAGTATTTGGGCTTTATGATTGATGACCAGTTGAAGGGAAGTGTTAATACAGATATGGTGTCAAGGAAATGTAACCAAAGATTACACTTTGTACGTATCTTGCATAACCTACATGTAGATAAAATGGTCATTAGCCTATTCTATAAAACAATTTTAGAATCAGTTATAAATTTTTCAATCACTGCCTGGTATGGAAAACTTACGTGCAAAGATAAAAAGAAGTTGGGAAGGATTATTAAGAAAGCAAGAAAACTAGGTGCAGAGACCACATCACTGAATAAGCTGTATCAAAAAGGTACAATGAAACAAGTAGACAGAATGATGAAAGATGTAACGCATCCGTTACATAATTGTTACACGTATCTTAAATCTGGTAGAAGGCTAGCTCTGCCCAAGCTGCGCACTGACAGATACAAAAAGTCGTTTGTACCTAAAAGCATTCTGCTTTTCAATCATCTATCATCACTATAACTTCTAGCTTAAAGTTTCATGATAACTGTAGGTGATGGTTTATGATAGGGATGGTGACAAGCTGATATCGCATGTACACAATAGCAAAGTAACATTTTATATGAAATAACCTATGCAATATTTCTTGTTAATATTTTAATTTCTTTTTTTTTTTTTTTTTTTACAACTACTAAGGAGCTCTAAAGCCAAAACGAATTTCATTTTGTATTACATTTTGTATAACAATTTGACGAATAAAGCATCTTATCTTATCTTATCTTATCTTATATATATAAATATATATATATATATATATATATATATATATATATATATATATATATATATATATATATATATACTTTTATATTTTTTTATTTCGCTTTGACGCTGTCTCCCGCGTTTGCGAGGTAACGCAAGGAAACAGCGAAAGAAAAGGCCCAACCCACCCCCAAATACATGTATATACATTCACGTCCACACACGCAAATATACATATCCATGCATCTCAATGTACACATATATATACACACACAGACACATACATATATACACATGCACACAATTCACACTGTCTGCCTTTATTCATTTCCATCGCCACCTCGCCACACATGGAATACCATCCCCCTCCCCCTCATGTGTGCGAGGTAGCGCTAGGAAAAGACAACAAAGGCCCCATTCGTTCACACTCAGTCTCTAGCTGTCATGCAATAATGCCCGAAACCACAGCTCCCTTTCCACATCCAGGCCCCACAAAACTTTCCATGGTTTACCCCAGACGCTTCACATGCCCTGATTCAATCCACTGACAGCATGTCAACCCCGGTATACCACATCGATCCAATTCACTCTATTCCTTGCACGCCTTTCACCCTCCTGCATGTTCAGGCCCCGATCACTCAAAATCTTTTTCACTCCATCTTTCCACCTCCAATTTGGTCTCCCACTTCTCCTCGTTCCCTCCACCTCCGACACATATATCCTCTTGGTCAATCTTTCCTCACTCATTCTCTCCATGTGCCCAAACCATTTCAAAACTCCCTCTTCTGCTCTCTCAACCACGCTCTTCTTATTTCCACACATCTCTCTTACCCTTACATTACTTACTCGATCAAACCACCTCACACCACACATTGTCCTCAAACATCTCATATACATGTGTATAGGGGTGGGTTGGGCCATTTCTTTCGTCTGTTTCTTTGCGCTACCTCGAAAAGCGGTAGACAGCGACAAAGCAAAACAATAAAAAAAAGTAATATATATAAATATATATATATATATATATATCATACAAAGCTCCAACAGCCAGGATCGAACCTGGGACCCCATGTGCAAGAGGCAGGCATGCTAACCGCTAGGCTAAGGGACTGTATAATAGGAAACAACTATTCGAAATACTAAGTACTCGACTACCCTTCGTCTCACTATGGTGAGCAACGGGGTCTATCGGTTGTTTCCGAACAGAACACATAGCCAGCTGAAAGCGTTTTACCGAACCTGACTGTACAACGTGGAGTTATATGAATACGAATAAAGTGTATATGAACGCGCACCTTCATAGAACATACAAAGCTCCATCAGCCAGGATCGAACCTGGGACCCCATGTGCAAGAGGCAGGCATGCTAACCGCTAGGCTAAGGGATGCTTGTGGCATGACAAGCGTGGGAGGTGGGCAGATTAGAAAGGGTAGTGAGTGTGGGAAGAAAATGCAGGATTATTAGTAAGAGAGAAGAGAGAGGCATTTGGACGATTTTTGAAGGGAAATAATGCAAATAACTGGGAGATGTATAAAAGAAAGAGGCAAGAGGTCAAGAGAAAGGTGCAGAGGTGAAAAAGAGGGCAAATGAGAGTTGGGGTGGGAGAGTATCATTAAATTTTAGGGAGAATATAAGATGTTTTGGAAGGATGTAAATAAAGTGCGTAAGAGAAGGTAACAAATTGGAACATCAGAGAAAGGGGGCTAATGGATAGGTAATAACAAGTAGTGGTAATGTGAGAAGGAGATGGAGTGAGTATTTTGAACGTCTGTTCAATATGTTTGGCGATAGAGTGGCAGATATAGGGTGTTTTGGTCGAGGTGGTGTGCAAAATGAGAGGGTTAGGGAAAATGATTTAGTAAACAGAGATGAGGTAGTAAAAGCTTTGCGGAAGATGAAAGCCGGAAAGGCAGCAGGTTTTGATGGTGTTGATGTGGATTGTATTAAAAAAAGGGGTGACTGTATTGTTGACTGGTTGGTAAGGATATCTAATTTATGTATGACTCATAGTGAGGTGTCTGAGGATTGTCGGGATGCTCACAAAGTGCTATTGTACAAAGGCAAAGGGGACAAAAGTGAGTGCTCAAATTACAAATTATCTGTTGAGTATTCTGGGAAATTGTATGGGAGGGTATTGATTGAGAGGGTGAAGGCATGTACAGAGCATCAGATTGGGGAAAAGTACATATATGTGAGAATTACTAAGAAAAACAAATGGATTTCTATGTAGCATCTATGGATATGGAGAAGGCATATGATAGAGATGATAGAGATGCTCTGTGGAAGGTAATATGAATATATGGTGTGGGAGAAAGTTGTTAGAAGCAGTGAAAAGTTTTTATCGAGGATGTAAGGCATGTGTACGTGTAGGAAAAGAGGAAAGTGAGTAGTTCTCATTTAATGTCGGTTTGCGGCCAGGGTGTGTGATGTCTCCATGGTTATTTAATTTGTTTATGGATGGGGTTGCTAGAGAGGTGAATGCAAGAGTTTTGGAAAGAGGGGCAATTATGCAGTCTGTTGTGGATGAGAGAACTTGTGAAGTGAGCCAGTTGTTGTTCGCTGATGATACAGCGCTGGTGGCTGAATCGGGTGAGAAACTACAAAAGCAGGTCAATGAGTTTGGTAAAGTGTGTGAAAGAAGAAAGCTGAGAGCAAATGTGAATAAGAACAAGGTTATTAGGTACAGTAGGGTTCAGGGACAGGTCAACTGGGAGGTAAGTTTGAATGGAGAAAAACTGAAGAAAGTGAAGTGTTTTAGATATCCAGGAGGGAATTTGGGTGGGGGAGGGGGCGATTTTTGAGAGGGTTGAAAAATATGTGGAAGGCGAGAACGTTATCTTGGAAAGCAAAAATGAATACGTTTGAAGGAATAGTGGTTGCAACAATGTTATATGGCTGCGAGGCCTGGGCTATAGATAGAGTTGTGCGAAGGAGGGTGGATGTGCTGGAAATTAGATGCTTGAGGACAATATGTGGTGCGAGGTGGTTTGATCGAGTAAGAATTGAAAGAGTAAGAGAGATGTGTGGTAATAAGAATGTGATTAAGAGAGCAAAAGAGGGTGTTTTCAAATAGTTTGGTCACAAAGAGAGAATGAGTGAGGAAAGTTTGTCATAGAAGATATGTGTCAGAGGTGGAGGGAACGAGAAGTGGGAGACCAAATTGTATGTGGAAAGATGGAGTGAGAAAGGTTTTGAGTGATTGGGGGCAGAACATGCAGGAGGGTTAAAGACGTGCAAGAAATAGAGTGAATTGGAACGATGTGGTATACCGAGGTCGACGTGATGTCATTTAATCGAACCAGTGCATGTGAAGCGTCTGGGGTAAACCATGGAAAGTTTTGTGGAGCCTCTATGTGGAAAGGGAGCTGTGGTTTCGGTGTATTACACATGACAGCTAGAGACTGATTGTGAACGAATGTGGCCTTTGTTATCTTTTCCTAGCACTACCTCGCGCACTTTCGGGGAGGAGGGGGTTTTCATTTCATGTGTGGCTGGGTGCTAACGGAAATGAATAAGGGCAAACAGTATGAATTATGTACATGTGTATATATGTATATGTCTGTGTGTGTATATATATGTATACGTAGAGATATATAGGTATGTAAATGTGCGTGTGTGGACGTGTATCTGTATACATGTGTATGTGGGTGGGTTAGGCCATTCTTTCCTCTGTTTTCTTGCGTTACCTCGCTAACTCGGGAGACAACGACAAAGTATGATAAAAAAAATATAGGTATACCTATATATATATATATATATATATATATATATATATATATATATATATATATATATATATATATATATATATATATATATATATCCCTGGGGATAGGGGAGAAAGAATACTTCCCACGTATTCCCTGCGTGTCGTAGAAGGCGACTAAAAGGGAAGGGAGCGGGGGGCTGGAAATCCTCCCCTCTCGTTTTTTTTTTTTTTCAATTTTTCCAAAAGAAGGAACAGAGAAGAGGGCCAGGTGAGGATATTCCCTCAAAGGCCCAGTCCTCTGTTCTTAACGCTACCTCGCTATCACGGGAAATGGCGAATAGTATAAAAAAAAAAAAGAAAAAAAAAAAAAATATATATATATATATATAT
>NC_092228.1:34573294-34610794 GCF_036320965.1 Panulirus ornatus | reverse complement strand
TCAATACCCTCCCATATAATTTACCAGGAATACTCAACAAACTTATACCTCTGTAATTTGAGCACACGTTCTTATACCCTTTGCCTTTGTACAATGGCACTATGCACGGATTCCGCCAATCCTCAGGCACCTCACCATGAGTCATACATACATTAAATAACCTTACCAACCAGTCAATAATACAGTCATCCCCTTTTTTAATAAATTCCTCTGCAATACCATCCAAACCTGCTGCCTTGCCTGCTTTCATCTTCCGGAAAGCTTTTACTACCTCTTCTCTGTTTACCAAATCATTTTCCCTAACCCTCTCACTTTGCACACCACCTCGACCAAAACAATCTATATCTACCACTCTATCATCAAACACATTCAACAAACCTTCAAAATACTCAATCCATCTCCTTCTCACATCACCACTACTTGTTATCACCTCCCCATTTGCGCCCTTCACTGAAGTTCCCATTTGCTCCCTTGTCATACGCACTTTATTTACCTCCTTCCAGAAAATCTTTTTATTCTCCCTAAAATTTAATGATACTCTCTCACCCCAACTCTCATTTGCCCTCTTTTTCACCTCTTGCACCTTTCTCTTAACCTCCTGTCTCTTTCTTTTATACATCTCCCACTCAATTGCAAATTTTTCCCTGCAAAAATCGTCCAAATGCCTCTCTCTTCTCTTTCACTAATAATCTTACTTCTTCATCCCACCACTCACTACCCTTTCTAATCAACCCACCTCCCACTCTTCTCATGCCACAAGAATCTTTTGCGCAATCCATCACTGATTCCCTAAATACATCCCATTCCTCCCCCACTCCCCTTTCTTCCATTGTTCTCACCTTTTTCCATTCTGTACTCAGTCTCTCCTGGTACTTCCTCACACAAGTCTCCCTCCCAAGCTCACTTACTCTCACCACCCTCTTCACCCCAACATTCACTCTTCTTTTCTGAAAACCCATACAACCCATATATATATATATATATATATATATATATATATATATATATATATATATATATATATATATATATATATATATATATATATATATATATATATATATATATATATATATATATATATATATATATATATATATATATATATTGAAAAGGATCACAATTTTGCGCGTGATCAAGATATTCCTATGAGTCCACGGGGAAAATGAAACGTGAAAAGTTCCCAAGTGCACTTTCGTGTAACAAAATGTATCACCAGGGGAGAACCAAGAGAGAAATATAACAGTCAGTTGATTTACAGCGAAGCGACGAATCTACGACGCCATTTGGTAAACATGTGATTGTCCAAAGCATTCGTATGTTTTTGACAGTCACATGTTTACCAAAGGGCGTCTTAACTTCGTCTTTTCGATGTAAATCAACTGACTGTTATATTTCTCTCTTGTGTCTCCCCTGATGATGTGATTTATTAAACAAAAGTGCACTTGGGAACTATTCGTGTTGCATTTTCCTCGTGGACTCACAGGAATATATATATATATATATATATATATATATATATATATATATATATATATATATATATATATATATATATATATATATATATATATATATATATATATATATATATATATATATATATATATATATATATGTATATATATATATATATATATATATATATATATATATATATATATATATATATATATATATATATATATATATATATATATATATATATATATATTATTATCATTATTATTATTATTATTATTATTATTATTATTATTATTATTATTATTATTATTATTATTTTGCTTTGTCGCTGTTTCCCGCGTTTGCGATGTAGCGCAAGGAAACAGACGAAAGAAATGGCCCAACCCACCCCCATACACATGTATATACACACACGTCCACACACGCAAATATACATATCTATACATCTCAGTGTAAACATGTATATACACACACAGACACATACATATATACCCATGCACACAATTCACACTGTCTGCCTTTATTCATTCCCATCGCCACCTCGCCACACAGGGAATACCATCCCCCTCCCCCCTCATGTGTGCGGGATAGCCCTAGGAAAAGACAACAAAGGCCTCATTCGTTCACACTCAGTCTCTAGCTGTCATGCAATAATGCCCGAAACCACAGCTCCCTTTCCACATCCAGGCCTCACACAGCTTTTCATGGTTTACCCCAGACGCTTCACATGCCCTGATTCGATCCACTGACAGCACGTCAGCCCCGGTATACCACATCGATCCAATTCACTCTATTCCTTGCCCGCCTTTCACCCTCCTGCATGTTCAGGCCCCGATCACTCAAAATCTTTTTCACTCTATCTTTCCACCTCCAATTTCGTCTCACACTTCTCCTCGTTCCCTCCACCTCCGACACATATATCCTCTTGATAAATCTTTCCTCACTCCTTCTCTCCATGTGCCCAAACCATTTCAAAAAACCCTCTTCTCCTCTCTCAACCACACTCTTTTTATTTCCACACATCTCTCTTACCCTTACATTACTTACTCGATCAAACCACCTCACACCACATTTTGTCCTCAAACATCTCATTTCCAGCACATCCACCCTCCTGCGCACAACTCTATCCATAGCCCACGCCTCGCAACCATACAACATTATTGGAACCACTATTCCTTCAAACATACCCATTTTTGCTTTCCGAGATAATGTTCTCGACTTCCACACGTTCTTCAAGGCTCCCATAATTTTAGCCCCCTCCCCCACCCTATGACTCACTTCCGCTTCCATGGTTTCATCCGCTGCCAGATCCACTACCAGATATCTAAAACACTTTACTTCCAGTTTTTCTCCATTCAAACTTACCTCCCAATTGACTTGACCCTCAACCCTACTGTACCTAATAACCTTGCTCTTATTCACATTTACTCTTAACTTTCTTCTTTCACACACTTTACCAAACTGAGTCACCAGCTTCTGCAGTTTCTCACATGAATCAGCCAACAGCGCTGTATCATCAGCAAACAAAAACTGAATCACTTCACAGGCTCTCTCATCAACAACAGACTTCATTTTTGCCCCTCTTTCGAAAACTCTTACATTCACCTCCCTAACAACCCCATCCATAAACAAACTAAACAACCATGGAGACATCACACACCCCTGCCGCAAACCTACATTCACTGAGAACCAATAACTTTCCTCTCTTCCTACACGTAGACATGCCTTACATCCTCGATGAAAACTTTTCAGTGCTTCTGACAACTTGCCACCCACACCATATATTCTTAATACCTTCCACAGAGCATCTCTATCAACTCTATCATATGCCTTCTCCAGATCCATAAATGCTACATACAAATCCATTTGCTTTTCTAAGTATTTCTCACATACATTCTTCAAAGCAAACACCTGATCCACACAACCTCAACCACTTCTGAAACCACAATGCTCTTCCCCAATCTGATGCTCTGTACATGCCTTCACCCTCTCAATCAATACCCTCCCATATAATTTACCAGGAATACTCAACAAACTTATACCTCTGTAATTTGAGCACACGTTCTTATACCCTTTGCCTTTGTACAATGGCACTATGCACGGATTCCGCCAATCCTCAGGCACCTCACCATGAGTCATACATACATTAAATAACCTTACCAACCAGTCAATAATACAGTCATCCCCTTTTTTAATAAATTCCTCTGCAATACCATCCAAACCTGCTGCCTTGCCTGCTTTCATCTTCCGGAAAGCTTTTACTACCTCTTCTCTGTTTACCAAATCATTTTCCCTAACCCTCTCACTTTGCACACCACCTCGACCAAAACAATCTATATCTACCACTCTATCATCAAACACATTCAACAAACCTTCAAAATACTCACTCCATCTCCTTCTCACATCACCACTACTTGTTATCACCTCCCCATTTGCGCCCTTCACTGAAGTTCCCATTTGCTCCCTTGTCATACGCACTTTATTTACCTCCTTCCAGAAAATCTTTTTATTCTCCCTAAAATTTAATGATACTCTCTCACCCCAACTCTCATTTGCCCTCTTTTTCACCTCTTGCACCTTTCTCTTAACCTCCTGTCTCTTTCTTTTATACATCTCCCACTCAATTGCAAATTTTTCCCTGCAAAAATCGTCCAAATGCCTCTCTCTTCTCTTTCACTAATAATCTTACTTCTTCATCACACCACTCACTACCCTTTCTAAACAACCCACCTCCCACTCCTCTCATGCCACAAGAATCTTTTGCGCAATCCTTCACTGATTCCCTAAATACATCCCATTCCTCCCCCACTCCCCTTTCTTCCATTGTTCTCACCTTTTTCCATTCTGTACTCAGTCTCTCCTGGTACTTCCTCACACAAGTCTCCCTCCCAAGCTCACTTACTCTCACCACCCTCTTCACCCCAACATTCACTCTTCTTTTCTGAAAACCTATACAACCCATATATATATATATATATATATATATATATATATATATATATATATATATATATATATATATATATATATATATATATATATATATATATATATATTGAAAAGGATCACAATTTTGCGCGTGATCAAGATATTCCTATGAGTCCACGGGGAAAATGAAACGTGAAAAGTTCCCAAGTGCACTTTCGTGTAACAAAACGTATCACCAGGGGAGAACCAAGAGAGAAATATAACAGTCAGTTGATTTACAGCGAAGCGACGAATCTACGACGCCATTTGGTAAACGTGTGATTGTCCAAAGCATTCGTATGTTTTTGACAGTCACATGTTTACCAAAGGGCGTCTTAGCTTCGTCTTTTCGATGTAAATCAACTGACTGTTATATTTCTCTCTTGTGTCTCCCCTGATGATGTGATTTATTAAACAAAAGTGCACTTGGGAACTATTCGTGTTACATTTTCCTCGTGGACTCACAGGAATATATATATATATATATATATATATATATATATATATATATATATATATATATATATATATATATATATATATATATATATATATATATATATATATATATATATATATATATATATATATATATATATATATATATATATATATATATATATATATATATATATATATTATATATATTATTATTATTATTATTATTATTATTATTATTATTATTATTATTATTATTATTATTATTATTATTATTTTGCTTTGTCGCTGTTTCCCGCGTTTGCGATGTAGCGCAAGGAAACAGACGAAAGAAATGGCCCAACCCACCCCCATACACATGTATATACACACACGTCCAAATATACATATCTATACATCTCAGTGTAAACATGTATATACACACACAGACACATACATATATACCCATGCACACAATTCACACTGTCTGCCTTTATTCATTCCCATCGCCACCTCGCCATACAGGGAATACCATCCCCCTCCCCCCTCATGTGTGCGGGATAGCCCTAGGAAAAGACAACAAAGGCCTCATTCGTTCACACTCAGTCTCTAGCTGTCATGCAATAATGCCCGAAACCACAGCTTCCTTTCCACATCCAGGCCTCACACAGCTTTTTATGGTTTACCCCAGACGCTTCACATGCCCTGATTCGATCCACTGACAGAACGTCAGCCCCGGTATACCACATCGATCCAATTCACTCTATTCCTTGCCCGCCTTTCACCCTCCTGCATGTTCAGGCCCCGATCACTCAAAATCTTTTTCACTCTATCTTTCCACCTCCAATTTCGTCACACACTTCTCCTCGTTCCCTCCACCTCCGACACATATATCCTCTAGATAAATCTTTCCTCACTCCTCTCCATGTGCCCAAACCATTTCAAAAAACCCTCTTCTCCTCTCTCAACCACACTGTTTTTATTTCCACACATCTCTCTTACCCTTACATTACTTACTCGATCAAACCACCTCACACCACATTTTGTCCTCAAACATCTCATTTCCAGCACATCCACCCTCCTGCGCACAACTCTATCCATAGCCCACGCCTCGCAACCATACAACATTATTGGAACCACTATTCCTTCAAACATACCCATTTTTGCTTTCCGAGATAATGTTCTCGACTTCCACACGTTCTTCAAGGCTCCCAGAATTTTAGCCCCCTCCCCCACCATATGACTCACTTCCGCTTCCATGGTTTCATCCGCTGCCAGATCCACTACCAGATATCTAAAACACTTTACTTCCAGTTTTTCTCCATTCAAACTTACCTCCCAATTGACTTGACCCTCAACCCTACTGTACCTAATAACCTTGCTCTTATTCACATTTACTCTTAACTTTCTTCTCTCACACACTTTACCAAACTCAGTCACCAGCTTCTGCAGTTTCTCACATGAATCAGCCAACAGCGCTGTATCATCAGCGAACAACAACTGAATCACTTCACAGGCTCTCTCATCAACAACAGACTTCATTTTTGCCCCTCTTTCGAAAACTCTTGCATTCACCTCCCTAACAACCCCATCCATAAACAAACTAAACAACCATGGAGACATCACACACCCCTGCCGCAAACCTACATTCACTGAGAACCAATAACTTTCCTCTCTTCCTACACGTAGACATGCCTTACATCCTCGATGAAAACTTTTCAGTGCTTCTGACAACTTGCCACCCACACCATATATTCTTAATACCTTCCACAGAGCATCTCTATCAACTCTATCATATGCCTTCTCCAGATCCATATATGTTACATACAAATCCATTTGCTTTTCTAAGTATTTCTCACATACATTCTTCAAAGCAAACACCTGATCCACAGATCCTCTACCACTTCTGAAACCACAGTGCTCATCCCCAATCTGATGCTCTGTACATGCCTTCACCCTCTCAGTCAATACCCTCCCATATAATTTACCAGGAATACTCAACAAACTTATACCTCTGTAATTTGAGCACTCGTTCTTATCCCCTTTGCCTTTGTACAATAACACTATGCACGCATTCCGCCAATCCTCAGGCACCTCACCATGAGTCATACATATATTAGATAACCTTACCAACCAGTCAACAATGCAGTCACCCCCTTTTTTAATAAATTCCTCTGCAATACCATCCAAACATGCTACCTTGCCTCCTTTCATCTTCCGGAAAGCTTTTACTACCTCTTCTCTGTTTACCAAATCATTTTCCCCAACCCTCTCACTTTGCACACCACCTCGACCAAGACACCCTATATCTGCCACTCTATCATCAAACATATTCAACAAACCTTCAAAATACTCACTCCATCTCCTTCTCACATCACCACTACTTGTTATCACCTCGCCATTAGCGCCCTTCACTGAAGTTCCCATTTGGTCCCTTGTCTTACGCACTTTGTGCCTTTGTACAATGGCACTATGCACGCATTCCGCCAATCCTCAGGCACCTCACCATGAGTCATACATACATTAAATAACCTTACCAACCAGTCAACAATGCAGTCACCCCCTTTTTTAATAAATTCCTCTGCAATACCATCCAAACATGCTGCCTTGCCGGCTTTCATCTTCCGCAAAGCTTTTACTACCTCTTCTCTGTTTACCAAATCATTTTCCCCAACCCTCTCACTTTGCACACCACCTCGACCAAGACACCCTATATCTGCCACTCTATCATCAAACACACTCAACAAACCTTCAAAATACTCACTCCATCTCCTTCTCACATCACCACTACTTGTTATCACCTCGCCATTAGCGCCCTTCACTGAAGTTCCCATTTGGTCCCTTGTCTTACGCACTTTATTTACCTCCTTCCAGAACATCTTTTTATTCTCCCTAAAAATTAATGATACTCTCTCACCCCAACTCACTTTTGCCCTC
The DNA here is from genome assembly GCF_036320965.1 of Panulirus ornatus. Lineage (NCBI taxonomy): Eukaryota > Metazoa > Arthropoda > Malacostraca > Decapoda > Palinuridae > Panulirus > Panulirus ornatus. The sequence continues at coordinate 34,603,009 of NC_092228.1, read as the reverse complement.
TTTTTCACCTCTTGCACCTTTCTCTTGACCTCCTGTCTCTTTCTTTTATACATCTCCCACTCAATTGCATTTTTTCCCTGCAAAAATCGTCCAAATGCCTCACCCTTCTCTTTCACTAATAATCTTACTTCTTCATCCATCCACTCACTACCCTTTCTAATCAACGCACCTCCCACGCTTTTCATGCCACAAGCATCTTTTGCGCAATCCATCACTGATTCCCTGAATACTTCAATTGCTGCCCCACTCCCCTTACTTCCATTGTTCTCACCTTTTTCCATTCTGTACTCAGTGTCTCCTGGTACTTCCTCACACAAGTCTCCTTCCCAAGCTCACTTACTCTCACCACCATCTTCACCCCAACATTCACTCTTCTTTTCTTAGAACACATACAAATCTTCACCTTAGCCTCCATAAGATAATGATCAGACATCCCTCCAGTTGCACCTCTCAGCACATTTACATCCAAAAGTCTCTTTCGCGTGCCTGTCAATTAACACGTAATCTGTTATTACGCTCTCTGGCCATCTCTCCTACTTACATACGTATACCTATGTATATCTCGCTTTTTAAACCAGGTATATATATATATATATATATATATATATATATATATATATATATATATATATATATATATATATATATATATATATATATATATTATATATATATATATATATATATATATATATATATGTATATATATATATATATATATATATATATATATATATATATATATATATATATATATATATATATATATTTTTTTTTCTTTCTTTCTTTTAAACTATTTGCCATTTCCCGCGTTGGCGATGTAGCGTTAAGAACAGAGGACTGGGCCTTTTTTGGAATATCCTCACCCGGCGCCTCTGTTCCTTCTTTTGGAAAATTAAAAAAAAAAAAAAACGAGAGGGGAGGATTTCCAGCCCCCCGCTCCTTCCCCTTTTAGTCGCCTTCTACGACACGCAGGGAATACGTGGGAAGTATTCTTAATCCCCTATCCCCAGGGATAATATATATATATATATATATATATATATATATATATATATATATATATATATATATATATATATATATATATATATATATATATATATATATATATATAATACATTCTATATATATATATATTTTGCTTTGCCGCTGTCTCCCACGTTTGCGAGGTAGCGCAAGGAAAGAGACGATAGAAATGGCCCAACCCACCCCCATACACATGTATATACATACACGTCAACACATTCAAATATGCATACCCATACATCTCAATGTACACATATATATACACACACAGACACATACATATATACACATGCACACAATTCACACTGTCTCCCTTTATTCATTCCCATCGCCTCCTCGCCACACATGGAATAACATCCCCCTTCCCCCTCATGTGTGCGAGGTAGCGCTAGGAAAAGACAACAAAGGCCACATTCGTTCACACTCAGTCTCTAGATGTCATAGAATAATGCCCAAGACCACAGCTCCCTTTCCACATCCAGGCCCAACAGAACTTTCCATGGTTTACCCCAGACGCTTCACATGCCCTGATTCAATACATTGACAGCACGTCGACCTTGGTATACCACATCGATCCAATTCACTCTATTCCTTGCACGCCTTTCACCTTCCTGCATGTTCAGGCCCCGATCACTCAAAATCTTTTTTCACTCCATCTATCCACCTCCAATCTGGTCTCCCACTTCTCGTTCCCTCCACCTCCGACACATATCCTCTTGGTCAATCTTTCCTCACTCATTCTCTCCATGTGCCCAAACTTTCCAAAAAACCCACTTCTCCTCTCTCAACCACGTCCTTTTTTTTTCTACACATCTCTCTTACCCTTATATTACTTACTCGATCAAACCGCCTCACACCACACATTGTCCTCAAACATCTCATTTCCAGCACATCCACCCTCCTGCGCACAACTCTATCCATAGCCCACGCCTCGGAACCATACAACATTGTTAGAACCACTATTCCTTCAAACATACCCATTTTTGATTTCGGATATAATGTTCTTGACTTCAACACATTCTTCAAGGCTCCCAGGATTTTCGCCCCCTCCCCCACTTCCGCTTCCATGGTTCCATCCGCTGCCAAATCCACTCCCAGATATTTAAAACACTTTACTTCCTCCAGTTTTTCTCCTTTCAAACTTACCTCCGAATTGACTTAACCCTCAACCCTACTGTACCTAATAGGGTATATATATATATATACATTTATATATATATATATATATATATATATATATATATATATATATATATATATATATATATATATATATATATATATATATATATATATATATATATAGATATGTATATATATATATTCCACGTGTGGCGAGGTGATGATGGAATGAATAAAGGTAGACAGTGTAAATTGTGTGCATGGGTATATATGTATGTGTCTCTGTGTGTATATATATGTGTACATTGAGATGTATAGGTATATATATTTGCGTGTGTGGACGTGTATGTATCTACACTGTGTATGGGGGTGGGTGGGGCCATTTCTTTCGTCCGTTTCCTTGCGCTACCTCGCAAACGCGGGAGACAGCGACATAGCAAAATAAAATAAATAGATAAATATATATATATATATATATATATAATATATATATATATATATATATATATATATATATATATATATATATATATATATATATATATATATATATATTTTCTTTCTCGCTGTCGCCCGCGTTTGAGAGGTAGCGCAAGGAAACAGACTAAAGAAATGGCCGAACCCAACCCCATACACATGTATATACATACGTCCACATACGCAAATATACATACCTACACAGCTTTCCATGGTTTACCCCAAACGTTTCACATGCCCTGATTCAATCCACTGACAGCACGTCAACCCTGGTATACCACATCGATCCAATTCACTCTATTCCTTGCCCTCCTTTCACCCTCCTGCATGTTCAGGCCCCGATCACACAAAATCTTTTTCACTCTATCTTTCCACCTCCAATTTGGTCTCCCACTTCTCCTCGTTCCCTCCACCTCCGACACATATATCCTCTTGGTCAATCTTTCCTCACTCATTCTCTCCATGTGCCCAAACCATTTCAAAACACCCTCTTTTGCTCTCTCAACCTACGCCCTTTTTATTTCCACACATCTCTCTTACCCTTACGCTACTTACTCGATCAAACCACCTCACACCACACATTGTCCTCAAACATCTCATTTCCAGCAAATCCATCCTCCTGCGCACAACTCTATCCATAGCCCACGCCTCGCAACCATACAACATTGTTGGAACCACTATTCCTTCAAACATACCCATTGTTGCTTTCCGAGATAATGTTCTCGACTTCCACACATTCTTCAAGGCTCCTAGGATTTTCGCCCCCTCCCCCACCCTATGATCCACATCCGCTTCCATGGTTCCATCCGCTGCCAGATCCACTCCCAGATATCTAAAACACTTAACTTCCTCCAGTTTTTCTCCATTCAAACTTACCTCCCAATTGATTTGACCCTCAACCCTACTGTACCTAATTACCTTCCTCTTATTCACATTTACTCTTAACTTTCTTCTTTCATACACTTTACCAAACTCAGTCACCAGCTTCTGCAGTTTCTCACATGAATCAGCCACCAGCTCTGTACCATCAGCGAACAACAACTGACTCACTTCCCAAGCTCTCTCATCCCCAACAGACTTCATATATACATATATATATATATATATATATATATATATATATATATATATATATATATATATATATATATATATATATATATATATATATATATATATATATATATATATAGAAGCGAGTAAAGGGGACGCGAGCGAGTTCCTGGAAACCCTCCTCTCTTTGCATTTTAACTTTCTAAGAGGGGAAACAGAAGAAGGAGTCAGGCGGGGAATGCTCATCCTCCTCGAAGGCTCAGAGTGGGGTTTCTAAATGTATGTGTATGTAACCAAGATGAGAAAACAGGAGAGATATGTAGTATATTTGAGGAAAGGAACTTAGATGTTTTGGCTCTGAGTGAAACGAAGGTCAAGGGTAAAGGTGAAGAGTGGTGTGTGAATGTCTTGGGAGTAAAGTCAGGGGTTAGTGAGAGGACAAGAGCAAGGGAAGGAGTAGCATTACTCATGAAACAGGAGTGGTGGGAGTACGTGAGAGAGCGTAAGAAAGTAAACTCTATTGATATGGGTAAACTCTATTGATATGGGTAAAACTGAAAGTTGCTGAGTAATTATTGCTGCATATGCACCTGGGTATGAGCAGAAAGATCATGAGAGGCAAGTTTTTTGGGAGCAGCTGAGTGAGTGTGCCAGTAGTTTTGATGCGCGAGACTGGGTTATAGTGATGGATAATTTGAATGCAAAGGTGAGTAAAGTGGCAGTTGACGGAATAATTGGTGTATACGGGATGTTCGGTGTTGTAAATGGAAATGGTGAAGAACTTGTAGATTTATGTGCTGAAAATCGACTGGTGATTGGGAATACGTGGTACAAAAAGAGACATATACATAAGTATACGTATATAAGTAGGAGATATGGCCAGAGAGCGTTACTGGATTACGTGTTAATTGATATGTACGAGAAAGAGAGACTTTTGGATGTTAATGTGCTGAGAGGTGCAATTGGATGAATGTCTGATCATTATCTTGAGGAGGCGAAGGTGAAGATTTGTAGAGGATTTGAGAAAAGAAGAGAGAATGTTTGGGTGAAAAGAGTGGTAAGAGTAATTGAGCTTGGGAAGGAGACTTGTGTTAGGAGGTACCAGGAGAAAATGAATACAGAATGGAAAAAGGTGAGAACAAAGGACATAAGAGGAGTGGGGGAGGAATGGGATGTATTTAGGGAAGCAGTGATGCCTTGCGTATAAGATGCTTGTGGCATGAGAAGCGTGGGAAGTGGCTAGATTAGAAAGGGTCGTGAGTGGTGGGATGAAGAAATAATATTAATAGTGGAAGAGAAGAGAAAGGCATTTGGACGATTTTTGCACGGAAATAATGCAAATGAGTGGGAGATGTAAAAAAGAAAGAGGCAGGAGGTCAAGAGATAGGTGCAAGAGGTGAAAAAGAGGGCAAATGAGAGTTGGGGTGAGAGAGCATCATTAAATATTAGGGAGGATGAAAAGATGTTTTGGAAGGAGGTAAATAAAGTGCGTAAGACAAGGGAACAAATGGTAACTTCAGTGAAGGGTGCTAATGGGGAGGTGATAACAAGTAGTGGTGATGTGAGGAGACTGAATATTTTGAAGGTTTGTTAAATGTGTTTGATGATAGAGTGGCAGAAATAGGGTGTTTTGGTCGAGGTGGTGTGCAAAGTTAGAGGGTTGGGGAAAATGATTTGGTAAACAGAGAAGTGTAGTATAAACTTTGCAGAAGATGAAAGCCGGCAAGGCAGCGGGTTTGGATGGTATTGCAGTGGAATTTATTAAAAAAGTGGGTAATTGTATTGTTGACTGATTGGTAAGGTTATTTAATGTATGTATGACTCATGGTGAATTGCCTGAGGATTGGCGGAATGCTTGCATAGTGCCATTATACTAAGGTACAGAGGTATAAGTTTGATGAATATTCCTGGGAAATTATATGTTAGGGTATTGATTGAGAGGGTGAATGCATATACAGAGCATCAGATTGGGGAAGAGCAGTGTGGTTTCAGAAGTGGTAGAGGATGTGTGGATCAGGTGTTTGCTTTGAAGAATGTATGTGAGAAATACTTAGAAAAGCAAATGGATTTGTATGTAGCATTTATGGATCTGGAAAAGGAATATGATAGAATTGATAGAGATGCTCTATAGAAGGTATTAAGAGTATATGGCGTGCGAGGCAAGTTGTTAGAAGCAGTGAAAACCTCTTATCGAGGATGTAAGGCATGTGTAAGGGTAGGAAGAGAGGAAAGTGATTGGTTCGCAGTGAATATAGGTTTGCTGTAAGGGTGTGTGATGTGTCCATGGTTGTTTAATTTGTTTATGGATGGGGTTGTTATGGAGGTGAATGTAAGAGTTAGAAAGAGGGGCAAGTATGCAGTCTGTTGTGGATGAGAGAACGTGGGAAGTGAGTCAGTTGCTGTTTGCTGATGACACAGCGCTAGTGGCTGATTCGTGTGAGAAACTGCAGAAGCTGGTGACTGAGTTTGGTAAAGTATCTGAAAGAAGAAAGCTGAAAGTGAATGTGAATAAGAGCAAGGTTCTTAGGTACAGTAGGGTTGAGGGACAAGTTTATTGGGAGGTAAGTTTGAATGGAGAAAAACTGGAGGAATTGAAGTGTTTAGATATCTTGGAGTGGATTTGGCAGCGGATGGAACCATGAAAGCGGAAATGAATCATAGGGTGTGGGAGGGGGCAAAAGTTCTAGGAGCGTTGAAGAATGTGCTGAAGTCGAGAACATTGTCTCAGAAAGCAAAAGTGGGTATGTTTGAAGGAACAGTGGTTCCAACAATGTTATATGGTTGCGAGGCGTGGGCTATGGATAGAGTTCTGCGGAGGAGGGTTCAGGTGCTGGAAATGAGATGTTTGAGGACAATATATGGAGTTAGGTGGTTTGATTGAGTAAGTAATGTAAGGGTAAGAGAGATGTGTGGTAATAAAAAGAATGTGGTTGACAGAGCAGAAGAAGGTGTTTTGAAATGGTTTGGGCACATGGATAGAACGAGTGAGGAAAGATTGACAAAGAGGATATATGTGTCGGAGGTGGAGGGAACAGGGAGAAGTGGGAGACCAAATTGGAGGTGGAAAGATGGAGTGAAAAAGATTTTGTGTGATCGGGGCCTGAACATGCAGGAGGGTGAAAGGTGTGCATGGAATAGGGTGAATTGGAACAATATGGTATACCGGGGTCGACTTGCTGTCAATGGATTGAACCAGGGCGTGTGAAGCGTCTACGGTAAACCATGGAAATTCTGTGGGGCCTGGTTGTGGAAATGGAGCTGTGGTTTCTGTGCATCATTACATGACAGCTAGAGACTGAGTGTGAACGAATGTGGCCTTTGTTGTCTTTTCCTAGCGGGACCTCGCGCACATGAGCGGGGAGAGTGTTGTTATTTCATGTGTGGCGGGGTGGCGATGGGAATAGATAAAGGCAGACAGTATGAATTACGTACATGTGTATATATGTATATGTCTGTGTGTGTGCATGTATGTATACGCTGAGATATATAGGTATGTGTATGTGCGTGTGTGGGCGTGTATGTATATACATGTGTATGTGGGTTAGTTAGCCCATTTCTTTCGTCTGTTTCCTTGCGCTACCTAGCTAACGCGGGAGACAGCGACAAAGCAATATAAATAGACAAAGTAAACAAATAAATGAATAAAAATATTTATTTTTTCTTTTTTTTTTCATTTTTGCTTTGTCACTGTCTCCCGCGTTTGCGAGGTAGCGCAAGGAAACAGACGAAAGAAATGGCTCAACCCACCCACATACACATATATATACATACACGTCCACACACGCAAATATACCTACCTATACATCTCAATATACATATATATATATATATATATATATATATATATATATATATATATATATATATATATATATATATATATATATATATATATATATATATATACAAACAGACATATATATATATACACATGTACATAATTCATACCGTCTGCCTTTATTCATTCCCATCGCCACCTCGCCACACATGGAATAACAACCCCCTCCCCCCTCATGTGTGCGAGGTAGCGCTAGTAAAAGACAACAAAGGCCTCATTCGTTCACACTCAGCCTCTTGCTCTCATGTAATAATGTCCGAAACCACAGCTCCCTTTCCACATCCAGGACACACAGAACTTTCCATGATTTACCCCAGACGCTTCACATGCCCTGATTCAATCCATTAACAGCACGTCGACCCCCGGAATACCACATCGATCCAATTCATTCTATTCCTTGCCCGCCTTTCACCCGCCTGCATGTTCAGGCCCCGATCACTCAAAATCTTCTCCATCTTTCCACCTCCAATTTGGTCTCCCGCATCTTCCCGTTCCCTCTACGTCTGACATATATATGCTCTTTGTCAATCTTTCCTCACTCATTCTCTCCATGTGCCCAAACCATTTCAAAACACTCTCTTCTGCTCTCTCAACGACGCTCTTTTTACTTCCACACATCTCTCTTACCCTTACATTACTTACTCGATCAAACCACATCACACCACATATTGTCCTCAAACATCTCATTTCCAGCACATCCACCCTCATGCGCACAACTCTATTCATAGCCCACGCCTCACAGCGATACAACATTGTTGGAACTACTATTCCTTTAAACATACCCATTTTGCTTTCCGAGATAATGTTCTCGACTTCCAAAAATTCTTCAAGGCTCCCGGGACTTTCGCCCCCTCCCCCACGCTATGATTCACTTCCGCTTCCATGGTTCCATCCGCTGTCAGATCCACTCCCAGATATCTAAAACACTTTACTTCCTCCAGTTTTTCTCCATTCAAACTTACCTCCCAATTGACTTGACCCTTAACCCTACAAAATAATCTTGCTCTTATTCACATTTACTCTTAACTTTCTTCTTTCACACAGTTTCTTCTTTCACTCAGTCACCAGCTTCTGCAGTTTCTCACATGAATCAGCCACCAGCGGTGTATCGTCAGCGAACAACAACTGACTCACTTCCCAAGCTCTCTCATCGCCAACAGACTGCATACTTGCCCGTCTTTCCAAAACTCTTGCATTCACCTCCCTAATAACCCCATCCATAAGCAAATTAAACAACCATGGAGACATCACACACCCCTGCCGCAAACCTACATTCACTGAGAACCAATCAATTTCCTCTCTTCCTACACGTACACATGCCTTACATCCTCCATAAAAACTTTTCACTGCTTCTAACAACTTGCCTCCCACACCATATACTTTTAGTACCTGCCACAGAGCATCTCCATCAGCTCTATCATATTCCTTCTTCAGATCCATGAATGCTACATACAAATCCACTTGCTTTTCTAAGTATTTCTCACATACATTCTTCAAAGCAAACACCTGATCCACACATCCTCTACCACTTCTGAAACCACACTGCTCTTCCCCAATCTGATGCTCTGTACATGCTTTCACCCTCTCAATCAATACCCTCCCATATAATTTACCAGGAATACTCAACAAACTTATACATCTAAAATTTGAGCACTCACTCTTATCCCCTTTGCCTTTGTACAATGGCAGTATGCACGCATTCAGCCAATCCTCAGGCACCTCACCATGAATCATACATACATTAAATAACCTTACCAACCAGTCAACAATACAGTCACCCCCTTTTTTGATAAATTCCACTGCAATAACATCCAAACCTGCTGCCTTGCCGGCTTTCATCTTCCGCAAAGCTTTTACTACCTCTTCTCTCTTTATCAAATCATTTTCCCTAACCCTCTCACTTTCCACACCACCTCGACCAAAACACCCTATATCTGCCACTCTATCATCAAACACATTCAACAGACTTTCAAAATACTCACTCCATCTCCTTCTCACATCACCACTACTTTTTATCACCTCCCCATTAGCCTCCTTCACTGAAGTTCCCATTTGCTCTTTTGTCTTACGCCATTTATTTACTTCCTTCCAGAACATCTTTTTATTCCTCCTAAGATTTAATGATACTCTCTCACACCAACTCTCATTTACCCTATTTTTCACCTCTTGCACCTTTCTTTTGACGTCCTACCTCTTTCTTTTATACATGTCCCACTCATTTGCACTTTTTCCCTGCAAAAATCGTCCAAATGCCTTTCTCTTCTCTTTCACTAATGATCTTTCTTCTTCATCCCACCACTCACTGCCCTTTCTAATCAACCCACCTCCCACTCTTCTCATGCCACAAGCATCTTTTGCGCAATCCATCACTGATTCCCTAAATACATCCCATTCCTCCCCCACTCCCCTGTTGTATGATTGCGAGGCGTGGGGTATGGATAGAGTTGTGCGCAGGAGGGTGGATCTGCTGGAAATGAGATGTTTGAGGACAATGTGTGGTGTGAGGTGGTTTCATCGAGTAAGAAATGTAAGGGTAAGAGAGAGGTGTGGAAATAAAAAGAGCGTGGTTGAGAGAGCAGAAGAGAGTGTTTTGAAATGGTTTGGGCACATGGAGAGAATGAGTGAGGAAAGATTGAGCAAGAGAATATATGTGTCGGAGGTGGAGGGAACGAGAAGTGGGAGACCAAATTGGAGGTGGAAAAATGGAGTGGAAAAGATTTTGAGTGATCGGGGCCTGAACATGCAGGAGGTTGAAAGGCGGGGAAGGAATAGAGTGAATTGGATCGATGTGGTATACCGTGCTTGACGTCCTGTCAGTGGATTGAATCAGGGCATATGAAGCGTCTGGTGTAAACCATGGAAAGTTGTGTGGGGCCTGGATGTGGAAAGGGAGCTGTGGTTTCGGGGATTATTGCATGACAGCTAGAGACTGAGTGTGAACGAATGGGGCCTTTGTTGTCTTTTCCTAGCGCTACCTCGCACACATTAGGGGGGAGGGGGATGGTATTCCATGTGTGGCGAGGTGGCGATGGGAATGAATAAAGGCAGACAGTGTGAATTGTGTGCATGGGTATATAGATATATGTCTGTGTCTGTATATATATGTGCACATTGAGATGTATAGGTATGTATATTTGCGTGTGTGGACGTGTATGTATATACATGTGTATGGGGGTGGGTTGGGCCATTTCTTCCGTCTGATTCCTTGCGCTACCTCGCAAACGCGGGGGACAGCGACAAAGGAAAATAAGAATAAATATAATAATATATACATATATATATTTTTTTTCAAACTATTCGCCATTTCCCGCGTTAGCGAGGTAGCGTTAAGAGCAGAGGACTGGGCCATTGAGGGAATATCCTCAGTTGGCACCCTTCTCTGTTCCTTCTTTTGGAAAATTAAAAAAAAAATTGAGAGGTGAGGATTTCCAGCCCCCCGCTCCCTCCCCTTTTAGTCGCCTTCTACGACACGCAGGGAATACGTGGGTAGTATTCTTTCTCCCCTATCCCCAGGGATAATCATATATATATATATATATATATATATATATATATATATATATATATATATATATATATATATATATATATATATATATATATATATATTTGTATATATATATATATATATATATATATATATATATATATATATATATATATATATATATATATATATATATATATATATATATATATATATATATATATATATATATATATATATATATATATATATAATGTGACATTCATTTTTTTTTCATTCATTTCAAGCTAGAAGTTTCAGTTTTCTAAATTGTTTCTTACATTTTTCATATGTATATATATGTATGTGTGTGTGTGTGTATATGTGCGTATGTATGTGTATGTGTGTGTATGTGTATGTGTATATATATATGTATATTATCCCTGGGGATAGGGGTGAAAGAATACTTCCCACGTATTCCTCGCGTGTCGTAGAAAGCGACTAGAGGGGACGGGAGCGGGGGGCCCGAAATCCTCCCCTCCTTGTATTAACTTTCTAAAATGGGAAACAGAAGAAGGAGTCACGCGGGGAGTGCTCATCCTCCTCGAAGGCTCAGAGTGGGGTGCCTAAATGTGTGTGGATGTAACCAAGATGTGAAAAAAGGAGAGATAGGTAGTATGTTTGAGGAAAGGAACCTGGATGTTTTGGCTCTGAGTGAAACGAAGCACAAGGGTAAAGGGGAAGAGTGGTTTGGGAATGTCTGGGGAGTAAAGTCAGGGGTTAGTGAGAGGACAAGAGCAAGGGAAGGAGTAGCAATACTCCTGAAACAGGAGTTGTGGGAGTATGTGATAGAATGTAAGAAAGTAAATTCTCGATTAATATGGGTAAAACTGAAAGTTGATGGAGAGAGGTGGGTGATTATTGGTGCATATGCACCTGGGCATGAGAAGAAAGATCATGAGAGGCAAGTGTTTTGGGAGCAGCTGAATGAGTGTGTTAGTGATTTTGATGCACGAGACCGGGTTATAGTGATGGGTGATTTGAATGCAAAGGTGAGTAATGTGGCAGTTGAGGGAATAATTGGTATACATGGGGTGTTCAGTGTTGTAAATGGTAATGGTGAAGAGCTTGTAGATTTATGTGCTGAAAAAGGACTGATGATTGGGAATACCTGGTTTAAAAAGCGAGATATACATAAGTATACTTATGTAAGTAGGAGAGATGGCCAGAGAGCGTTATTGGATTACGTGTTAATTGACAGGCGTGCGAAAGAGAGACTTTTGGATGTTAATGTGCTGAGAGGTGCAACTGGAGGGATGTCTGATCATTATCTTGTGGAGGCTAAGGTGAAGATTTGTATGGGTTTTCAGAAAAGAAGAGTGAATGTTGTGGTGAAGAGGGTGGTGAGAGTAAGTGAGCTTGGGAAGGAGACCTGTGTGAGGAAGTACCAGGAGAGACTGAGTACAGAATGGAAAAAGGTGAGAACAATGGAAGTAAGGGGAGTGGGGGAGGAATGGGATGTATTTAGGGAATCAGTGATGGATTGCGCAAAAGATGCTTGTGGCATGAGAAGAGTGGGAGGTGGGTTGATTAGAAAGGATAGTGAGTGGTGGGATGAAGAAGTAAGAGTATTAGTGAAAGAGAAGAGAGAGGCATTTGGACTATTTTTGCAGGGAAAAAATGCAATTGAGTGGGAGATGTATAAAAGAAAGAGACAGGAGGTCAAGAGAAAGGTGCAAGAGGTGAAAAAAAGGGCAAATGAGAGTTGGGGTGAGAGAGTATCATTAAATTTTAGGGAGAATAAAAAGATGTTCTGGAAAAGAGGTAAATCAAGTGCGTTAGACAAGGGAGCAAATGGGAACTTCAGTGAAGGGCGCAAATGGGGAGGTGATAACAAGTAGTGGTGATATGAGAAGGAGATGCAGTGAGTATTTTGAAGGTTTGTTGAATGTGTTTGATGATAGAGTGGCAGATATATGGTGTTTTGGTCGAGGTGGTGTGCAAAGTGAGAGGGTTAGGGAAAATGATTTGGTAAACAGAGAAGAGGTAGTAAAAGCTTTGCGGAAGATGAAAGCCGGCAAGGCAGCAGGTTTGGATGGTATTGCAGTGGAATTTATTAAAAAAGGGGATGACTGTATTGTTGACCGGTTGGTAAGGTTTTTTACTGTATGTATGACTCATGGTGAGGTGCCTGAGGATTGGCGGAATGCGTGCATAGTGCCATTGTACAAAGGCAAAGGGGATAAGAGTGAGTGCTCAAATTACAGAGGTATAAGTTTGTTGAGTATTCCTGGTAAATTATATGGGAGGGTATTGATTGAGAGGGTGAAGGCATGTACAGAGCATCAGATCGGGGAAGAGCAGTGTGGTTTCAGAAGTGGTAGAGGATGTGTGGATCAGGTGTTTGCTTTGAAGAATGTATGTGAGAAATACTTAGAAAAGCAAATGGATTTGTATGTAGCATTTATGGATCTGGAGAAGGCATATGATAGAGTTGATAGAGATGCTCTGTGGAAGGTATTAAGAATATATGGTGTGGGAGGAAAGTTGTTAGAAGCAGTGAAAAGTTTTTATCGAGGATGTAAGGCATGTGTACGTGTAGGAAGAGAGGAAAGTGATTGGTTCTCAGTGAATGTAGGTTTGCGGCAGGGGTGTGTGATGTCTCCATGGTTGTTTAATTTGTTTATGGATGGGGTTGTTAGGGAGGTAAATGCAAGAGTTTTGGAAAGAGGGGCAAGTATGAAGTCTGTTGTGGATGAGAGAGCTTGGGAAGTGAGTCAGTTGTTGTTCGCTGATGATACAGCGCTGGTGGCTGATTCATGTGAGAAACTGCAGAAGCTGGTGACTGAGTTTGGTAAAGTGTGTGGAAGAAGAAAGTTAAGAGTAAATGTGAATAAGAGCAAGGTTATTAGGTACAGTAGGGTTGAGGGTCAAGTCAATTGGGAGGTGAGTTTGAATGGAGAAAAACTGGAGGAAGTGAAGTGTTTTAGATATCTGGGAGTGGATCTGGCAGCGGATGGAACCATGGAAGCGGAAGTGGATCATAGGGTGGGGGAGGGGGCGAAAATTCTGGGGGCCTTGAAGAATGTGTGGAAGTCGAGAACATTATCTCGGAAAGCAAAAATGGGTATGTTTGAAGGAATAGTGGTTCCAACAATGTTGTATGGTTGCGAGGCGTGGGCTATGGACAGAGTTGTGCGCAGGAGGATGGATGTGCTGGAAATGAGATGTTTGAGGACAATGTGTGGTGTGAGGTGGTTTGATCGAGTGAGTAACGTAAGGGTAAGAGAGATGTGTGGAAATAAAAAGAGCGTGGTTGAGAGAGCAGAAGAGGGTGTTTTGAAGTGGTTTGGGCACATGGAGAGAATGAGTGAGGAAAGATTGACCAAGAGGATATATGTGCCGGAGGTGGAGGGAACGAGGAGAAGAGGGAGACCAAATTGGAGGTGGAAAGATGGAGTGAAAAAGATTTTGTGTGATCGTGGCCTGAACATGCAGGAGGGTGAAAGGAGGGCAAGGAATAGAGTGAATTGGAGCGATGTGGTATACCGGGGTTGACGTGCTGTCAGTGGATTGAATCAAGGCATGTGAAGCGTCTGGGGTAAACCATGGAAAGCTGTGTAGGTATGTATATTTGCGTGTGTGGACGTGTGTATATACATGTGTATGGGGGTGGGTTGGGCCATTTCTTTCGTCTGTTTCCTTGCGCTACCTCGCAAACGCGGGAGACAGCGACAAAGTATAATAAAAAAAAAAAAAATATATATATATCATACAAAGCTCCATCAGGCAGGATCGAACCTGGGACCCCTTGTGCAAGAGGCAGGCATGCTAACCGCTAGGCTAAGGGACTGTATAATAGGAAACAACTATTCGAAATACTAAGTACTCGAATACCCTTCGTCTTACTATGGTGAGCAACGGGGTCTATCAGCCAGGATCGAACCTGGGACCCCTTTGTATGTTCTATGAAGGTGCGCGTTCATATACACTTTATTCGTATTCATATAACTCCGCGTTGTACAGTCAGGTTCGGTAAAACGCTCTAAGCTGGCTATGTGTTCTGTTCGGAAACAACCGATAGACCCCGTTGCTCACCATAGTGAGACGAAGGGTATTCAAGTACTTAGTATTTCGAATAGTTGTTTCCTATTATACAGTCCCTTAGCCTAGCGGTTAGCATGCCTCCCTCTTGCACAAGTTGTCCCAGGTTCGATCCTGGCTGATGGAGCTTTGTATGTTCTATGAAGGTGCGCGTTCATATACACTTTATTCGTATATATATATATAGATAGATAGATAAATAGAGATATAATGTACAATGCTTTTTCACTCCTTACTCTGTTTTGATATGTATCGCTAGGAAGAAACAAAGAAAGACTTTATTCACTTACTTCTATTCTCTAGCCGACTTATTCAATGCATCGATACCACAGCCCCTATTCCCAACAAGGCTACAGAGACCTCTCCCAGGTTACTCAAAATATTTTTCAACCAATTCCTGAGTCTCCAATTTGGTCTTCTTTTCCTTTTCCCCCAGCGTCTGACACATATGTTTTCCCCGTCAACCTCTCCTCACTCATTATCTCCTTACGTCCAGACCATATCTCTATACTCTCTTATGCTCTGTCAACCACACTTTTAACTGCCACATCTCTCTCTTACCCTTTCCTTCCTTATTCTGTCAAACCACCTGAGACAATATACTTTCCTCAAACACTTTCTTTCCAACACCTGTATCCTCCTCCACACATCCACATTTACAACCCTACCTCACATCCGGTAGCATCTCTCAAAAAATTGAAAAATGATGTTATGACTAAAAGTTTTCTGTTGCCCTATTTTTCTAACCTAGCTGATGTAATATAGGTACTAAGAATCTGTGCTTTTAATGCTGTCTTCTAGTACAATAACACTATTGGTAAGACCTTAAATAATAGTATGCCAACTTATCCTAAAATTGGGAATGTTGACGCTATCAAATGTAAGGTATGTAGAGGTGTGTACATTGGCCAGACCGGTAAACCAATAACTTCGAGATGCTAGGGGCAACGTCATTCAGCTCAATCATTTTGCAGGGATGACCACAAAAATGCGATCGCTAAACATTGTTATGAAAACGATCACCCTGTTGGCCTTATCAACTCAGCTATATTGCACCACTCTTGTGATAATGCTATCCGGAACGTCTTTGACTCTGCCGTAATTGCTAATACAATGAACTTTGATTAATCACCCAGAAACTTTAAAGTGCATCTTATTATCGACAAATACCCAATGAAAGAATTATCAAGAAACGATACCATTTGAGAAATAGTCGAATACACATCTTGTTACCCATGTCAACTATCCACACACATGCCAGTTAACCAAATGGTACAAACTCATTTCGATTTAACATAATCGAGAATAGCAGAAGAGAGTGGGAATTTTTGTGGTAATGTTGGGAGTTTAAAACTTGAACTGTTTGCTCTTGATAAAGCTGATTGTCTCCTCTTTCATACATACATACATACATATATATATATATATATATATATATATATATATATATATATATATATATATATATATATATATATATATTTTTTTTTTTTTTTCTTTGTCGCTGTCTCCCGCGTTTGCGAGGTAGCGCAAGGAAAATGACGAAAGAAATGGCCCAACCCACCCCCATACACATGTATATACATACGTCCACACACGCAAATATACATACCTACATAGCTTTCCATGCTTTACCCCAGACGCTTCACATGCCCTGATTCAATCCACTGACAGCACGTCAACCCCGTTATACCACATCGATCCAATTCACTCTATTCCTTGCCCTCCTTTCATCCTCCTGCATGTTCAGGCCCCGATCACACAAAATCTTTTTCACTCCATCTTTCCACCTCCAATTTGGTCTCCCACTTCTCCTCGTTCCCTCCACCTCTGACACATATATCCTCTTGGTCAATCCTTCCTCACTCTTTCTCTCCATGTACCCAAACCATTTCAAAACACCCTCTTCTGCTCTCTCAACCACGCTCTTTTTATTTCCACACATCTCTCTTACCCATAACGTTACTTACTCGATCAAACCACCTCACACCACACATTGTCCTCAAACATCTCATTTCCAGCACATCCATCCTCCTGTGCAAAACTCTATCCATAGCCCACGCCTCGCAACCATACAAGATTGTTGGAACCACTATTCCTTCAAACATACCCATTTTTGCTTTCCGAGATAATGTTCTCGACTTCCACACATTCTTCAAGGCTCCCAGGATTTTCGCCCCCTCCCCCACCCTATGATCCACTTCCGCTTCCATGGTTCCATCCGCTGCCAGATCCACTCCCAGATATCTAAAACACTTTACTTCCTCCAGTTTTTCTCCATTCAAACTTACCTCCCAATTGACTTGACCCTCAACCCTACTGTACCTAATTACCTTGCTCTTATTCACATTTACACTTAACTTTCTTCTTTCACACACTTTACCAAACTCAGTCACCAGCTTCTGCAGTTTCTCACATGAATCAGCCAACAGCGCTGTATCATCAGCGAACAACAACTGACTCACTTCCCAAGCTCTCTCATCCCCAACAGACTTCATACTTGCCCCTCTTTCCAAAACTCTTGCATTCACCTCCCTAACAACCCCATCCATAAACAAATTAAACAACCATGGAGACATCACACACCCCTGCCGCAAACCTACATTCACTGAGAACCAATCACTTTCCTCTCTTCCTACACGTACACATGCATTACATCCTCGATAAAAACTTTTCACTGCTTCTAACAACTTGCCTCCCACACCATATATTCTTAATACCTTCCACAGAGCATCTCTATCAACTCTATCATATGCCTTCTCCAGATCCATAAATGCTACATACAAATCCATTTGCTTTTCTAAGTATTTCTCACATTCTTCAAAGCAAACACCTGATCCACACATCCTCTACCACTTCTGAAACCACACTGCTCTTCCCCAATCTGATGCTCTGTACATGCCTTCACCCTCTCAATCAATACCCTCCCATATAATTTACCAGGAATACTCAACAGACTTATACCTCTGTAATTTGAGCACTCACTCTCATCCCCTTTGCCTTTGTACAATGGCACTATGCACGCATTCCGCCAATCCTCAGGCACCTCACTATGAGTCATACATACATTAAATAACCTTACCAACCAGTCAATAATACAGTCACTCCCTTTTTTAATAAATTCCACTGCAATACCATCCAAACCTGCTGCCTTGCCAGCTTTCATCTTCCGCAAAGCTTTTACTACCTCTTCTCTGTTTACCAAATCATTTTCCCTAACCCTCTTACTCTGCATACCACCTCGACCAAAACACCCTATATCTGCCACTCTATCATCAAACACATTTAACAAACCTTCAAAATGCTCACTCCATCTCCTTCTCACATCAACACTACTTGTTATCACCTCCCCATTTGCGCCCTTCACTGAAGTTCCCATTTGCTCCCTTGTCTTACGCACTTTATTTATTTTCTTCCAGAACATCTTTTTATTCTCCCTAAAATTTAATGATACTCTCTCACCCCAACTCTCATTGGCCCTCTTTTTCAACTCTTGCACCTTTCTCTTGACCTCCTGTCTCTTTCTTTTATACATCTCCCACTCAATTGCATTTTTTCCCTGCAAAAATCGTCCAAATGCCTCACTGTTCTCTTTCACTAATAATCTTACTTCTTCATCACACCACTCACTACCCTTTCTAATCAACCAACCTTCCACTCTTCTCATGCCACAAGCATCTTTTGCGCAATCCATCACTGATTCCCTAAATACATCCCATTCCTCCCCCACTCCCCTTACTTCCATTGTTCTCACCTTTTTCCATTCTGTACTCAGTCCCTCCTGGTACTTCCTCACACAAGTCTCCTTCCCAAGCTCACTTACTCTCACCACCCTCTTCACCCCAACATTCATATATATATATATATATATATATATATATATATATATATATATATATATATATATATATATATATATATATATATATATATATATATATATATATCATACAAACCTCCAACAGCTAGGATCGAACCCTGGACCCCTGTTCTGTGAAGGTGCGCGTTTCTATGCACTTTATTCGTATTCATATTCCCCCGCGTTGGACAGTTAGGTTCGGTAAAATTCTATCAGCTGGCTATGTGCGCCTGCTGGGAAATAACCGGTATAGACCCTGTTGCTCACCATTGTGAGACGAAGGTATTCGAGTACTTAGTATTCGAATTGTTGTTTCCTATTAGCAAGGGCCATAGCCTAGCGGTCACATTCCTGCCTAATGCACAGGGATCCCGGGTTCGATCCGGGTTGTTGAAGGGTTTATATGTTCTATGAAGGTGCGCGTTTCTATGCATATATATATATATATATATATATATATATATATATATATATATATATGTATATATACTATCTAAGACTATTGAATTCCTTATGCTGTTGAATCACAGGTATTCACTGCCAATATTTCATTGCATACCTTCTAAAATGTTAACTTACTTGCTCTGCTCTCGTAGTTAGATATGGAGGAGTCTGTGAGGAGTCTGTGTGAGCGAATTATTGTTGCATCCGCCGCCAGCCAAAGTGTTCAGATCAACCACCTGCCGCTCCGGCGGCGCCATGCTAAGTACTACACTAAAGGTTGCCAAGCAAAGGATTTACCGCCGTCCTCAAACCTTTGAGAAGGTCGATCCTAATACTATCGTTAATGAGCAAAGTTTCATCGCCTTCAGCAAGTTAGAATACTTCTGTAAATCGTAGCATTCTACAAAAAAAAAAAAAGAAAGTGAAAAAAACACTTTTTTAGTTACAATTACGAATTATTGTAAGACATTGCTTTCTAACCTCAACATTAATATTCATATTAGCTAGGTGATATATCAGCGAGATTTGGTAAAGCTTCCATCCGGAGGTAACTCTTAGTCGCTTAGTCACTGGTCATTTCCCATCAGGCTCACACAACCAGCAGATAGCATTTTACAGATCCTAAATATACAATACGAAGGTATATGAATACGAGTAAAGGGCATATGAACGCACACTTTCATAGAAAATACAAACCTCCAACGGCCAGGATCGAACCCGAGACCGCTGCTTGGCAGGAAGGAACGCTACCACTCGGCTGTGATCGCCTCCTAATAGGGAAATGACTGTTCGAATACTATGTAATCGAATATCCATCGTCTCATGTTGGTGAGCAACGGAGTTTTGACCGGTGATTTCCCATCAGGCTCACACAATCAGCAAAGAGCATTTTACCGAATCTAACTATACAACACGGAGGTATATGAATACCAACAAAGTGTCCATGTGAACGCGCAATTTTATAGAACATACAAATTTTCAATAGCCAGGATCGAAACCAAGACACTGTATCGTCAAACACATTAAACAAACCTTCAAAATACTGATTCCATCTCCTCACTTCATCGCTCCCTATTATCACTTCCCTACCAGTCCCCTTCACCAATGTTCCCATTTGTTCTTTTGTCTTACGCACGTTATTATCTCATTCCAGGGTGTGTGATGTTCCCATGGTTGTTTGATTTGTTTATGGTTGGGGTGGTTAGAGAGGTAAATGCAAGAGGTTTTGAGGGAGGAGCGAGATGTAGTCCGTAGGGAACGAGAGAGACCCGGGAAGTGAGTAGTTTTTGTTCGCTGATGATACAGCTCTGGTGACTGATTTGAGTGAGAAACTGCAGAAGTTGGTGACTCAGTTTGGAAAAGTGTGTGAAAAGAGGAAGTTGAGGTAAATGTGAATAAAAGCAAGGTTATTAGGATTAGTACGGTTGAGGGACAATCTAATTGGGATGTAGGTTAGAATGGAAAAAAAAATGAAGGAAGTGAAGTGTTTTACATATCTAGGAGTGGACTTGCCAGCAAATGGAACCATGGAAGAGGAAGTGAGTCACCGGGTTGGGGTCGGGGGGAAGGTTGTGGGAGCGATGGTGAATGTGTGGAAGGAACGAAGGTTATCTAGAAGAGCAAAAATGGGTATGTTTGAAGGACTAGGAATTCCAACAAGTTCATATGATTACGAAGTATGGGCTATAGATAGGGTTGTACGGAGAAAGTTGGGTGTGCTGCAAATGAATTGTATTAGTATGGTATGTTTTTTGATCGAGTAAGTAGTGAAAGGTAAGAGAGGTGTGTGGAAATAAAAAGATTGTGGTTGAGAGAGCAGAAGAATGTCTTAAATTGGTTTGGACATATAGAAAAAATATGTGAGTAAAGATTGACAAAGAGGATATATGTGTCAGAGGTTGAGGGAACAAGAATAAGAAGACAAAATTGGTGGTGGAAGGATGTATTGAAAAGATTTGGGGGGATCGGGGCCTAAACATACAGGAGGGTGAGAGGCATGCAAGGAATAGAATAAAATGAAACGATGTGGTATACCGGGGTCGACGTGCTGTCAGTAGACTGAACAAGGACATTTAAAAGTCTAGAATAAACCATGAAAAGGTCTCTAGGGCCTGAAATGGATAGGAAGCTGGTTTCAGTGCATTACACATGACAACTAAAGACTGTGAACGAATGTGGCCTTTTATTTTGTCTGTTTTCCTTTCACTATCCGCTGGAGAAGGGCGTAGCGATGCTGTTTCCGGTGCGGCGGGCTAGCATCAGCAATGGATGAAGACAAACAAGTATGAATATGTACATGTGCATGTATGAACATGTCTGCGCATGTGTTTGTATGTGCATGTATATGTGATTTTGTCGACATATATATGTATATGTGTGTGCATATGAATTTGTGTATGTCTGTGTGTATATGAGAGGATGCGCAATCAAGTATGATAAATAAAAATGAAAAATATATATTGTTGTTCGCTGATAGTACAACGCTGGTAGTTGATTTGGTTGAGAAACTGCAGAAGTTCGAGACTGAATTCGGGAAAGTCTGTGAAAGAAGAAAGCTGAGAGTAAATGTGAATGAGAGCAAGGTTATTAGGTCCAGTAGGGTTCAGGGACAAGTCAATTGGGAGGTACGTTTGAATGTAGAAAGACTGGGGGAATTGACGAGTTTTAGATATCTGGGATCTGTGAGTAGATTTGGCAGAAGATGGAAACATGGAAGTGGAAGTGAGTTACAAGGTGGGGGAGGGCGCGAAGGCTCTAGAAGCGTTGAAGAATATATCGAAGGCGAGAACGTTATCTCGAAATGCTAAAATGGGTATGTTTGAAGGAATAGTGTTTCCAACAATGTTATATGGTTGTGAGGCACGCGCAATAGATAGGGTTCTGCGGTGGAGGGTGGATGTGTTGGAAATGAGATGTTTGAGGACAATATGTGGAGTGAAGTGGTTTGATCTAGTAAGTAATGAAACTGTAAGAGAGGTATGTGGTAAAAAGAGGGAGGTTGAGAGAGCAGAAGAGGGTGTATTGAAATGGTTTGGACACATGGAAAGAATGAGTAAGGAATGATTGACAAAGAGGAAATATGTATCTGAAGTGGAGGGAACACAGGGAAGTGGGAGACCAAATTGGAGGTGGAAGGATGGAGTGAAAAAGATTTTGAGCGATCGGGGCCTGAACATGCAGGAGGGTGAAAGATGTGCAAGAAATAGGGTGAATTGAAATGATGTGGTATACCAGGGTCGACGTGCAGTCAATGGATTACACCAGGCCATGCGAAGCGCTTGGGGAAAACTATGGAAAGTTTTGTGGGGCCTGAATGTGGAAAAGGAGCTGTGGTTTCAGTGCATTACATATGACATCTACAGACTCAGTGTGGACGAATGTGGCCTTTGTTGTCTTTTCCAAGCGCTACCTTGCGCGCACGCGGGGGAAGGGGAATGCCATTTTCAAACTTACCTCCCAATTGACATGTCCCTCAACCCTAGTGTATCTAATATCCTTGCTCTTATTCACATTTACTCTCAGCTTTCTTTTTCCACACTCATTATCAAACTCAGTCACCACCTTCTGCAGTTTCTCTCCCGATTCAGCCACTAGCACTGAATCATCAGCGATCAACAACTGACTCACTCCCCAAACTCTCTCATCCACTACTGACAGCATACTTGCCCCTTTCAAAAACACTCACATTCACTTCCCTAACAACCCAATTCTTAAACAAATTAAACAACCATGAACACATCACGCACCGCTAACGCAAACCAACATTCACTGAGAACCAATCACTTTCCTCTCTTCCTACACGTACACATGCCTTACATCCTCCGATAAAAACTTCTTACTGCTTCTAACAACTTACATCTCACAACATATATTCTTAATACCTTCTACAGAGTATCTCTATCAACTCTATCATATGCTTTCTCAAGATCCATAAATGCTGCATACAATTCCATTTCCTTTTCTAAGTATTTCTAACATACATTCTTCAAAGCAAACACCTGATCCACAGATCCTCTACCACTTCTGAAACCACACTGCTCTTCCCCAATCTGATGCTCTGTATATGCCTTCACCCTCTCGATCAAAACACTCCCATATAACTTCCCAGGAATACTTAACAAAACATACACCTCTGTAATTTGAGCACTCACCTTTATCCTCTTTGCCTTTGTACGATTGCACTATGCAAGCATTCCGCCAATCCTCAGGCACCTTAGCATAAGTCATACATACAGTAACCCCCTTTTGTGATAAATTCCACTGCAATACAATACAAACCCGCTGCCTTCCCGGATTTCATCTTTCGCAAAGCTTTTACTACCTCTCCTCTGTTTACCAAATCATTCTGCCTAACCCTCTCACTTCGCACAGCGCCTCGAACAAAACACCCTATATCTGCCACACTATCATCAAATAAATTCAACAAACCTTCAAAATACTCACTCCATCTCCTTCTCACATTACCACTACTTGTTATCACCTCCCCATTAGCCCCCTGCACTGATGCTCACATTTGTTCCCTTGTCTTACGCATTTCATTCACACCACAACTCTCATTTGCCCTCTTTTTCATCTCCTGCACCGTTCTCTTGACCTCCTGCCTCTTTCTTTTATACATCTCAGCCTCTCTCTTCTCTTCCACTAATAATCTTACTGCTTCATCCCAACACTCATTACCCTTTCTAATCTGCCCACCTCCCACGCTTCTCATGCTGCAAGCATCTTTTGCGTGAGCGATCACTGCTTCCCTAAATATATCCTATTCCTCCCCCACTCCCCTTACGTCCTTTGTTCCCACCTCTTCCCATTTTGTACTCAGTCTCTCCTGGTACTTCCTCACACAAGACTCCTTCCCAATTTCATTTACTCTCACCACTCTCTTCACCCCAATATTCTCATTTTTTTTTTTTTTTTGAAAACCTCTACAAATCTTCACCTTCGCCTCCACAAGATAATGATCAGATATCCCTACAGTTGCACCTCTCAGCACATTAACATCCAAGTCTCTGTTTCGCACGCCTATCTATTAACACGTAATCCAATAACGCTCTTTGGATATCTCTCCAAATTACATACGTTATATATATTATTTATTTATTATACTTTGTCGCTGTCTCCCACGTTTGCGAGGTAGCGCAAGGAAACAGACGAAAGAAATGGCCCAACCCCCCCCCCCATACACATGTATAAACATACGTCCACACACGCAAATATACATACCTACACAGCTTTCCATGGTTTACCCCAGACGCTTCACATGCCCTGCTTCAATCCACTGACAGCACGTCAACCCCGGTATACCACATCGCTCCAATTCACTCTATTCCTTGCCCTCCTTTCACCCTCCTGCATGTTCAGGCCCCGATCACACAAAATCTTTTTCACTCCATCTTTCCATCTCCAATTTGGTCTCCCTCTTCTCCTTGTTCCCTCCACCTCCGACACATATATCCTCTTGGTCAATCTTTCCTCACTCATCCTCTCCATGTGCCCAAACCACTTCAAAACACCCTCTTCTGCTCTCTCAACCACGCTCTTTTTATTTCCACACATCTCTCTTACCCTTACGTTACTCACTCGATCAAACCACCTCACACCACACATTGTCCTCAAACATCTCATTTCCAGCACATCCGTCCTCCTGCGCATAACTCTATCCATAGTACATGCCTCGCAACCATACAACATTGTTGGAACCACTATTCCTTCAAACATAGCCATTTTTGCTTTCCGAGATAATGTTCTCGACTTCCACACATTCTTCAAGGCCCCCAGGATTTTCGCCCCCTCCCCCACCCTATGATCCACTTCCGCTTCCATGGTTCCATCCGCTGCCAGATCCACTCCCAGATATCTAAAACACTTCACTTCCTCCAGTTTTTCTCCATTCAAACTCACCTCCCAATTGACTTGACCCTCAACCCTACTGTACCTAATAACCTTGCTCTTATTCACATTTACTCTTAACTTTCTTCTTCCACACACTTTTCCAAACTCAGTCACCAGCTTCTGCAGTTTCTCACATGAATCAGCCACCAGCGCTGTATCATCAGCGAACAACAACTGACTCACTTCCCAAGCTCTCTCATCCCCAACAGACTTCATACTAGCCCCTCTTTCCAAAACTCTTGCATTTACCTCCCTAACAACCCCATCCATAAACAAATTAAACAACCATGGAGACACTTATGTATATTTCTCGTTTCAACCAAACATGGTATTCCTAGCACGCAAATCAACAGGCTCTTCACCATTTCCAGTTGCAACAATGAACACCACATGTACACCAATTAACCCTCGACTGTTACATTACTCACCTTTGCATTTAAATCACCCATCACTATAACCCGGTCAAGAGCATCAAAACTACGAACACACTCCTCTACTCCCAAAACACTTGCCTCTCATGATCTCTCTTCTCATGCTCAGGTGCATATGCACCAATAATCACCCATCTCTCTCCATACACTTCCAGTTTTATCGATGTCAATCTAGAGTTTACTTTCTTACACTCTATCACATACTCCCACCACTCCAGTTTCAGGAGTAGTGCTCCTCCTTCCCCTTGCTCTTCTCCTCTCACTAACCCCTGACTTTACTTCTAAAACATTCCCAAACCACTCTTTCACTTTTCCCTTGAGCTTTGTTTCACTCAGAGCCAAAACATCCAGGTTCCTTTCCTGAAACATACTACCTATCTCTCTTATTTTCTCATGTTGCTTACATTCACACACATTTAGACACCCCAATCTGAGCCTTCGAGGAGGATGAGCACTCCCAGCGTGAGTCCTTCTTCTATTTCCCCTTTGAGAAAGTTAAAATACAAAGAGTGGAGGGTTTCTAGCCCCCCGCTCCGGTCACCTTTAGTCACCTTCTACAACACGTGAGGAATGCGTGGGAAGTATTTTTTCCCCCACCCCAGGGAAAATAGGGAATTTTTTTATTTATTTTTTTTTTTGCTTTGTCGCTGTCTCCCGCGTTTGCGAGATAGCGCAAGGAAACAGACGAAAGAAATAGCCCAACCTACCCCCATACACAATGTATATACATACACCTCACACACGCAAATCTACATTCCTATACATCTCAATGTACACATATATATACACACACAGACACATACATATATACCCATGCACACAATTCACACTGTCTGCCTTTATTCATTCCCATTGCCACCTCGCCACACATGGAATGTAAGGCATGTGTACGTGTAGGAAGAGAGGAAAGTGATTGGTTCTCAGTGAATGTAGGTTTGCGGCAGGGGTGTGTGATGTCTCCATGGTTGTTTAATTTGTTTATGGATGGGGTTGTTAGGGAGGTGAATGCAAGAGTTTTGGAAAGAGGGGCAAGTATGAAGTCTGTTGTGGATGAGAGAGCTTGGGATGTGAGTCAGTTGTTGTTCGCTGATGATACAGCGCTGGTGGCTGATTCATGTGAGAAACTGCAGAAGCTTGTGACTGAGTTTGGTAAAGTGTGTGAAAGAAGAAAGTTAAGAGTAAAATGTGAATAAGAGCAAGGTAATTAGGTACATTAGGGTTGAGGGTTAAGTCAATTGGGAGGCAAGTTTGAATGGAGAAAAACTGGAGGAAGTAAAGTGTTTTAGATATCTGGGAGTGGATCTGGCAGCGGATTGAACCATGGAATCATAGGGTGGGGGAGGAGGCGAAAATCTTGGGAGCCTTGAAGAATGTGTGGGAGTCGAGAACATTATCTCGGAAAGCAAAAATGGGTATGTTTGAAGGAATAGTGGTTCCAACAATGTTGTATGGTTGCGAGGCGTGGGCTATGGATAGAGTTGTGCGCAGGTGGATGGATGTGCTGGAAATGAGATGTTTGAGGACAATGTGTGGTGTGAGGTGGTTTGATCGAGTAAGTAATGTAAGGGTAAGAGAGATGTGTGGAGATAAAAAGAGCTCGGTTGAGCGAGCAGAAGAGGGTGTTTTGAAATGGTTTGGGCACATTGAGAGAATGAGTGAGGAAAGATTGACCAAGAGGATATATGTGTCGGAGGTGGAGGGAACGAGGAGAAGTGGGAGACCAAATTGGAGGTGGAAAGATGGAGTGAAAAAGATTTTGTGTGATCGGTGCCTGAACATGCAGGAGGGTGAAAGGAGGGCAAGGAATAGAGTGAATTGGATCGATGTGGTATACCGGGGTTGACGTGCTGTTAGTGGATTGAATCAGGGCATGTGAAGCGTCTGGGGTAAACCATGGAAAGTTGTGTGGGGCCTGGATGTGGAAGGGGAGCTGTGGTTTCGGGCATTATTGCATGACAGCTACAGACTGAGTGTGAACGAATGAGGCCTTTGTTGTGTTCTCCTAGTGCTACCTCGCACACATGAGGGGGGAGGGGGAGGGAAAATATATATATATATATATATATATATATATATATATATATATATATATATATATATATATATATATATATATATATATATATATATATATATATATATATATATATATATATATATATATATATAGGTATATATAGGTATATATATATATATATATATATATATATATATATATATGTAAGATTCTAAGAATATATGGTGTGGGAGGCAGGTTGTTAGAACCAGTGAAAAGTTTTTGTCGTGGATGTAAGGCATGTCTACGTGTAGGAAGAGAGGAAAGCAATTGGTTCTCAGTGAATGTTTGTTTGCGGCAGGGGTGTGTGATGTCTCCATGGTTGTTTCATTTGTTTATGGATTGTGTTGTTAGGGAGGTGAATACAAGAGTTTTGGAAAGAGGGCAAGTAGGCAGTCTGTTGTGGATGAGATAGCTTGGGAAGTGAGTCAGTTGTTGTTCGCTGATGATACAGCGCTGGTGGCTGATTCCTATGAGAAACTGCAGAAGCTGGTGACTGAGTTTGGTAATGTGTCTGAAAGAAGAAAGCTGAGAGTAGATGTGAATAAGAGCAAGGATATTAAGTACAGTAGGGTTGAGGGACAAGACAATTGGGAGGTGTGTTTGAACGGAGAAAAACTGGACTAAGTAAAGTGTTTTAGATATCTTGTGGGTGGATCTGGCAGCGGATGGAACCATAAAAGCGAAAGTGAATCATAGGGTGGGGGAGGGGGCGGAAGTTCTGGGAGCGTAGAAAATTTGTGTGGAATTTGAGAACATTATCTTGGAAAGCAAAAATGGGTATGTTTGAAGGAATAGTGGTTCCAACAATGTTATATGGTTGCGAGGTGTGGGCTAGAGATAATGTTGTGCGGAGGAGGGTGGATATGCTGGAAATGAGATGTTTGAGGACAATATGTGGTGTGAGGTGCTTTGATCAGTAGGGTATGAAAGGGTAAGAGATGTATGTGGTAATAGAAAGAGTGTGTTTGAGAGGGCAGAAGAGGAAAGATTGACCAAGAGGATATATGTGTCAGGGGTGGAGGGAACGAGAAGTGGGAGAGGAAATTGGAGTAGGAAAGATATATTGAAAAAGATTCTGATTGATCGGAGTCTGAACATGCAGGAGGGTGAATGGCGTGCAGGGAATCGATTCTATTGGAACTATTTGGTATACCGGGGTCGACCTACTGTCAATGGACTAAACCAGGGCATGTGAAGCGTTTGGGGTAAGTCATGGAAATTTTTCTGGAGGGAAATTTTTCTGAATTATGTACTTGTTTATCTTTGCATATATTTATGTGAATGAAATATATATATATATATATATATATATATATATATATATTTATATATATATATAATATATATATATATATATATATATATATATATATATATATATATATATATATATATATATATATATATATATATATATATATATATATATATATATATATATATATATATATATATATATATATACGAGTACGTTGAGATGTATAGGTATGTATATTTGAGTGTGTGGACGCGTATATGGGTGGGTTGGGCCATTTTCCTTGCCATGCCTTCCTAACGTGGGAGACAGCGACAAAGGAAAATATATAAATTAAATAACATATATATATACATATATATAATATATATATATATATATATATATATATATATATATATATATATATATATATATATATATATATATATACATATATATATATATATATATATATATATATATATATATATATATATATATATATATATATATATATATATATATATATATATACATATATATATATATATAGATACATATATATATATATATACATATATATATATATTTTTTTTTTTTTTTTGCTTTCTCGCTGTCCCCCGCGTTTGCGAGGTAGCGCAAAGAAACAGACGAAAGAAATGGCCCAACCAACCCCCATACACATGTATATACATACGTCCACACAC
>NC_092228.1:34541531-34573194 GCF_036320965.1 Panulirus ornatus | reverse complement strand
TTGTGTGAGGAAGTACCAGGAGAGAATGAGTAAAGACTGGGAAAAGGTGACAACAAAGGAGTTAAGGGGAGTGGGGGAGGAATGGGATGTATTTAGGAAATCAGTGATGGATTGCGCAAAATGCTTGTGGCATGAGAAGCGTGGGAGGTGGGTTGATTAGAAAGGGTAGTGAGTGGTGGGATGAAGAAGTAAGATTAATAGTGAAATGGAAGAGAGAGGCATTTGGACGATTTTTGCAGGGAAGAAATGCAAATGAGTGGGAAATGTATAAAAGAAAAGAGGCAGGAGATCAAGAGAAAGGTGCAAGAGGTGAAAAAGAGGGCAAAGGTGAGATGGGGTGAGAGAGAATCATTAAATTTTAGGGAGAATAAAAAGATGTTTTGGAAGGAGGTAAATAAAGTGCTAAGAGAAGGGAACAAATGGGAACTTCAGTGAAGGGGGCTAATGGGGAGGTGACAACAAGCAGTGGTGATGTGAAAAGGAGATGGAGTGAGTATTTTGAAGGTTTGTTGAATGTGTTTGATGATAGAGTGGCAGATATAGGATACTTTGGTCGAGGTGGTGTGCAAAGTGGGAGGGTTAGGGAAAATGATTTGGTAAACAGAGAAGAGGTAGTAAAATCTTTGCGGAAGATGAAAGCCGGCAAGGCAGCAGGTTCGGATGGTATTGCAGTGGAATATATTAAAAAAGGGGAAGAATGTATTGTTGACTGTTTGGTAAGGTTATTTAATGTATTTCTGATTCATGGTGAGGTGCCTGAGTATTGGCGAAATGCTTGCATAGTGCCATTGTACAAAGGCAAAGGGGATAAGAGTGAGTGCTCAAATTACAGAGGTATAAGTTTGTTGAACATTCCTGGTAAATTATATGGGAGGGTATTGATTGAGAGAGTGAAGGCATGTACAGTGAATCAGATTGGGGAAGAGCAGTGTGGTTTCAGAAGTGGTAGAGGATGTGTGGATCAGGTGTTTCCTTTGAGGAATGAATGTGAGAAATACTTAGAAAAGCAAATGGATTTGTATGTAGCATTGATCTGGAAAAGGGATATGATAGAATTGATAGAGATGCTCTGTGGAAGGTATTAAGAATATATGGTGTGGGAGGCAAATTGTTAGAAGCAGTGAAAAGTTTTTATCGAGGATGTAAGGTATGTGTACGAGTTGGAAGAGAGGAAGTGATTGGTTCTCAGTGAATGTAGGTATGCGTCAGGGGTGTCTGATGTCTCCATGGTTGTTTAATTTGTTTATGGATTTGGTTGTTAGGGAGGTGAATGCAAGAGTTTTGGAAAGAGGGGCAAGTATGAAGTCTGTTGGGGATGAGAGAGCTCGGGAAGTGAGTCAGTTGTTGTTCGCCGATGATACAGCGCTGGTGGCTGATTCATATGAGGAACTGCAAAAGCTGGTGATTGAGTTTGGTAAAGTGTGTGAAAGAAGAAAGTTAAGAGTACATGTGAATAAGAGCAAGGTTATTAGGTATAGTAGGGTTGAGGGTCAAGTCAATTGGGAGGTAAGTTTGAATGGAGAAAAACTGGAGGAAGTAAAGTGTTTTCGATATCTGGGAGTGTATCTGGCAGCGGAACCACGGAAGCGGAAGTGAATCATAGGGTGGGGGATGAGGCGAAAATCCTGGGAGCCTTGAAGAATGTGTGGAAGTCGAGAACATTATCTCGGAAAGCAAAAATGGGAATGTTTGAAGGAATAGTGGTTTCAACAATGTGGTATGTTTGCGAGGAGTGGGCTATCGATAAAGTTGTTCGCAGGTGAGTGAATGTGCTGGAAATGAGATGTTTGAGGACAATATGTGGTGTGAGGTAGTTTGATCGAGTAAATAATGTACGGGTAAGAGAGATGTGTGGAAATGAAAAGAGCGTGGTTGAGAGAGCAGAAGAGAGTGTTTTGAAATGGTTTGGGCACATGGAGGGAATGAGTGCGGAAAGATTGACCAAGAGGATATATATGTCGGAGGTGGAGGGAACAAGGAGAAGTGAGAGACCAAATTGGATGTGGAAAGATGAAGTGAAAAAGATTTTCAGTTATCGGGGCCTGAACATGCAGGAGGGTGATAAGTGGGCAAGGAACAGAGTGAATTAGATCGATGTGGTATACCGGGGTCGACGTGCTGTCAATGGATTGAACCAGGGCATGTGAAGCGTCTTGGGTAAACCATGGAAAGCTGTGTGGGGCGTGGATGTGGAAAGGGAGCTTTGGTTTCGGGCATTATTACATGACAGCTAGAGACTGAGTGTGAACGAATGGGGCCTTTGTTATCTTTTCCTAGCGCTACCTCGTGCACTTGAGGGGAGAGGGGGATGGTATTCCATGAGTGGCGAGGTGGCGATGGGAATGAATAAAGACAGGCAGTGTGAATTGTGTGCATGGGTATATATGTATGTGTCTGTGTGTGTATATATATGTGTACATTGAGATGTATGGGTGTGTATGTTTGCGTGTGTGGACGTGTGTGTATATACATGTGTACGGGGGTGGGTTGGTTCATTTCCTTCTTCTGTTTCCTTGCGCTACCTCGCAAATGAGGGAGACAGCGACAAAGCAAAATAATAATGATAATAATAATATATATATACTATCCCTGGGGATAGGGGAGAAAGAATACTTCCCATGTATTCCCTGCGTGTCGTAGAAGGCGACTAAAAGGGGAGGGAGCGGGTGGCTGGAAATCCTCCCCTCTCGTTTTTTTTTTTTAATTTTCCAAAAGAAGGAACAGAGAAGGGGGCCAGGTGAGGATTTTCCCTCTAAGGCCCTGTCCTCTGTTCTTAACGCTACCTCGCAAACGCGGGAAATGGCGAATCGTATGAAAAAAAAAAAAAAAAAAATAATATATATAATATATATATATATATATATATATATATATATATATATATATATATATATATATATATATATATATTTACATTTACTTTCCTTTGTCGCTGTCTCCCTAGTTTGCGAGGTAGCGCAAGGAAAAAGACGAAAGAAATGGCCCAACCCACCCCTATACGCATGTATATACATTCTCGTCAACACACGCAAATATACATACCCATACATCTCAATGAACACATATATATATACACACACAGACACATCTTTCCACCTCCAATTTGGTCTCCCACTTCTCGTTCCCTCCACCTCCGACACATATATCCTCTTGGTCAATCTTTCCTTACTCATTCTCTCCATGTGCCCAAACCATTTCGGAACACCCTCTTCTGCTCTCTCAACCACGCTCTTTTTATTTCCACACATCTCTCTTACCCTTACGTTACTTACTCGATCAAACCACCTCACACCACACATTGTCCTCAAACATCTCATTTCCAGCATATCCACCCTCCTGCGCACAACTCTATCCATAGCCCACGCCTCGCAACCATACAACATTGTTGGAACCACTATTCCTTCAAACATACCCATTTTTGCTTTCGGATATAATGTTCTCGACTTCCACACATTCTTCAAGGCTCCCAGGATTTTCGCCCCCTCCCCCATCCTATGATTCACTTCCGATTCCATGGTTCCATCCGCTGCCAGATCCACTCCCAGATATCTAAAACACTTTATTTCCTCCAGTTTTTCTACATTCAAACTTACCTCCCAATTGACTTGACCCTCAACCCTACTGTACCTATATATATCTATATATATATATATATATATATATATATATATATATATATATATATATATATATATATATATATATATACATATATATATATATATATATATATATATATATATATATATATACCTGGGGTTAGGGGAGAAAGAATACTTCCCACGCATTCCTCACGTGTCGGAGAAGGCGACTAAAGGGGACGGTAGCTGGGGAGCCAGAAACCCTCCCCTCTTTGTATTTTCACTTTCTAAAAGGGGAAACAGAAGAAGGAGTCACGCTGGGAGTGCTCATCCTCCTCGAAAGCTCATATTGGGGTGTCTAAATGTGTGTGGATGTAACCAAGATGAGAAAAAGGAGAGATAAGTAGTATGTTTGAGGAAAAGAACCTGGATGTTTTGGTTCTGGGTGAAACGAAGC
Organism: Panulirus ornatus; assembly: GCF_036320965.1. NCBI lineage: Eukaryota > Metazoa > Arthropoda > Malacostraca > Decapoda > Palinuridae > Panulirus > Panulirus ornatus. Next base: position 34,569,156 of record NC_092228.1, on the reverse strand, counting down.
TCAAGGGTAAAGGGGAAGAGTGGTTTGGGAATGTCTTCGGAGTAAAGTCTGGGGTTAGTGAGAGGACAAGAGCAAGGGAAAGAGTAGCACTACTCCTGAAACAGGAGTTGTTGGTGTATGTGATAAAGTGTAAGAAAGTAAATTCTAGATCGATATGGGTAAAACTGAAAGTTGATGGAGAGAGATGGGTGATTATTGGTGCATATGCACCTGGGCTGAGAAGAAAGATCATGAGAGGCAAGTGTTTTGGGAGCAGCTGAATGAGTGTGTTAGTCTTTTCGATGCACAAGACCGGGTTACAGTGATGGGTGATTTGAATGTAAAGGTGAGTAATGTGGCAGTTGAGGGAATAATTGATACATATGGGGTGTTCAGTGTTGTAAATGGAAATGGTGAAGATCTTGTAGATTTATGTGCTGAAAAAGTACTGGCGATTGGGAGTAACTGGTTTAAAAAGCGGGATATACATAAGTATACTTATGTAAGTAGAAGAGATGGTCAGAGAGCGTTATTGGATTACGTGTTAATTGATCGGCGCACGAAAGTGAGACTTTTGGATGTTAATGTGCTGAGAGGTGCAACTGGAGGCATGTTTCATCATTATCTTGTGGAGCAAAGGTGAAGATTTGTAGTGTTTTTCAGAAAAAAGAGAGAATGTTGCGGTGAAGAGAGTGGTGATAGTAAGTGAGCTTGGGAAGGAGACTTGTGTGAGGAAGTACCAGGAGACACTGAGTACAGAATGGAAAAAAGTGTGAACAAAGGAGGTAAGGGGAGGGGGGAGGAATGGCACGTATTTAGGGAAGCAGTGATGGATTGCGCCAAAGATGCCCTTGACATTTGCAGCGTGGGAGGTGTGTTGATTAGAAAGGGTAGTGAGTGGTGGGATGAAGAAGTAAGATTACTAGTGAAAGAAAAGATAGAGGCATTTGGACGGTTTTTGCAAGGAAAAAAATGGAAATGAGTGGGAGATGTATAAAAGAAAGAGCAGGAGGTCGAGAGAAAGGTGCAAGAGGTGAAAAAGAGCGCAAATGAGAGTTGGGGTGAGAGAGTATCATTAAATTTTAGGGAGAATAAAAAGATGTTTTGGAAGGAGGTAGATAAAGTGCGTATGACAAGGGAGCAAATGGGAACTTCAGTGAAGGGGGCTAATGGGGAGGTGATAACAAGTAGTGGTGATATGAGAAGGAGATGGAGTGAGTATTTTGAAGGTTTGTTGAATGAGTTTGATAATAGAGTGGCAGATATAGGGTATTTTGGTCGAGGTGGTCTACAAAGTGAAAGGTTTAGGGAAAATGATTTGGTAGAGATGAGGGAGTAAAAGCTTTGCGGTAGATGAAAGCCGGCAAGGCAGCAGGTGTGGATGGTATTGCAGTGGAATTTATTAAAAAAGGGGGTGACTGTATTTTTGACTGGTTGGTAAGGTTATTTGATATATGTATGATTCATGATGAGGTGCCTGAGGATTGGCGGAATGCGTTCATAGTGCCATTGTACAAAGGCAAAGGGGATAAGAGTGAGTGCTCAAATTACAGAGGTATGAATTTGTTGAGTATTCCTGATGATTTATATGTGAGGGTATTAATTGAGAGGGTGAAGGCATGTACAGAGCATCAGATTGGGGAAGAGCAGTGTGGTTTCAGAAGTGGTAGAGGATGTGTGGATCAGGTGTTTGCTTTCAAGAATGTATGTGAGAAATACTTAGAAAAGTAAATGGATTTGTATATGGCATTTATGGATCTGGAGAAGGGATATGATAGAGTTGATAGAGATGGTCTGTGGAAGGTATTAAGAATATATGGTGTGGGATGTAGGTTGTTAGAAGCAGTGAAACGTTTTTATCGAGGATGTAAGGCATGTGTACGTGTAGGAAGAGAGGAAAGTGATTCTTTCTCAGTGAATATAGGTTTGCGGCAGGGGTGTGTGATGTCTCCATGGTTGTTTAATTTGTTTATGGATTGGGTTGTTAAGGAGGTGAATGCAAGAGTTTTGGAAAGAGGGGCAAGTATGCAGTCTGTGGTGGATGAGAGAGCTTGGGAAGTGAGTCAGTTGTTGTTCGCTGATGATACAGCGCTGGTGGCTGATTCATGTTAGAACCTGCAGAAGCTGGCGAGTGAGCTTGGTAAGGTGTGTGAAAGAAGAAAGTTAAGAGTAAATATGAATAAGAGCAAGGTTATTAGGTACAGTAGGGTTGAGGGTCAAGTTAATTTGGAGGTTAGTTTGAATGGAGAAAAACTGGATGAAGGAAAGTGTTTTAGATATCTGGGAGTGGATCTGGTAGCGGAAGAAACCATGGAAGCGAAAGTGAATCATACGGTGGGGAAGGGGGCGAAAGTTTTGGGAGTTTTGAAGAATGTTTGGAAGTCGAGAACATTATATCGGAATGCAAAAATGGGTATGCTTGAAGGAATAGCGGTTCCAACAATGTTGTATGGTTGCGAGGCGTGGCCTATGGATAGAGTTTTGTGCAGGAGCGTTCTTGTGCTGGAAATGAGATATTTGAGGACAATATGTGGTGTGAGGTGGTTTGATCGAGTAAGTAATGTAAGGGTGAGACAGATGTGTGGAAATAAAAAGAGCGTGGTTGAGAGAGCAGAAGAGTGTGTTTTGAAATGGTTTGGTCACATGTAGAGAATGAGAGAGGAAAGATTGACCAAGAAGATATATGTGTCACAGGTGGAGGGAACGAGGAGAAGTGGAAGACCAAATTGGAGGTGGAAAGATGGAGTGAAAAAAATTTTGAGTGATCGGTGCCTGAACATGCAGGAGGGTGAAAGGAGTGCAAGGAATAGAGTGAATTGGAACGATGCGGTATAACGGGGTCGACCTACTGTCAATTGATTGAACTACGGCATGTGAAGCGTCTGGGGTAAACCATGGAAAGTTCTGTGGGGTCTGGAAATGGAAAGGGAGCTGTGGTTTCGGTGCATTAGTACACGACAGCTAGAGGCTGAGTGTGAACGAATGGGGATTTTGTTGTCCTCTCCTAGCGATACCTCGCACACATGAAGGGGGAGGGGGTTGTTATTCCATGTGTGGCGAGGTGGCGATGGGAATAAATAAAGGCAGACAGTATGAATTATGTACATGTCTTTATATGTATATGTCTGTGTTTGTATATATATGTATACATTTAGATGTATAGGTTATGTATATTTGCGTGTGTGGACGTGTATGTATATATATTTGTATGTGGGTGGGTTGGGCCATTCTTTCGTCTGTTTCCTTGCGCTACCTCGTTAACGCGGAAATATATATATATATATATATATATATATATATATATATATATATATATATATATATATATATATATATATATATATATATATATGAATATATATATATATATAATACTATAATGGATATCTTAATCAGGAATTCACCAGAAAATTCTCTTGATGCATCTATAAAGTTCCTTGTGGAAACTGGGATAAATTTTATGTTGGTCAGACTGGTAAGGATCTTTCTGTTAGACTTAAGCAACATAAATATAGTATAAGAACGGGACAAGAATCAAATGCCTTGTTTAATCATGTTAAAAACTATGATAATTGTATTGACTGGAGTATTGCCATCTCAGTTGTTAACTCTAACTCAATTACAAAGAGAAATATCATTCAATCTTCTATTGTTAAATGCACAAAGAATTATAATCTTAATATTAGTGATGGTCTGTACAAATTAGATAACTTTATTGTAGATAAGATTTGTAAAATGATAAGTTTATGAACGCTCGTTGTATGTTTTGGACAATCACATGTTTACCAAATGGCGTCCTAGCTTCGTCTCATCGATGTATAACAGCTGACTGTTATATTTCTCTCTTGTGTCTTCCCTGATGATGTGATTATTATACGAAAGTGAACTTTTGAACTTTTGAACTTGTGAACTTTTCGTAGTTCATTTTCCCCGCGGATTCATAAGAATATCTTGATTACGCGCAAAATTGTGATACTTTCCAATATATATATATATATATATATATATATATATATATATATATATGTATATATATATATATATATATATATATATATATATATATATATATATATATATATATATATATATATATATATATATATATATATACATATATATATATATATATTCTTTTTTTCATACTATTCGCCATTTTCCGCGTTAGCAAGGAGCTTAGAACAGAGGATTGGGACTTTGAGGGAATATCCTCATCTGGCCCCCTTCTCTGTTCCTTCTTTGGGAAAGAAAAAACAAAACACACACACACACACACATATATATATATATATATATATATATATATATATATATATATATATATATATATATATATATATATATATATATATATTATTTTTTTTTTATTATACTTTGTCGCTGTCTCCCGCGTTTGCGAGGTAGCGCAAGGAAACAGACGAAAGAAATGGCCCAACCCCCCCCCATACACATGTATATACATACGTCCACACACGCAAATATACATACCTACACAGCTTTCATTGGTTTACCCCAGACGCTTCACATGCCTTGATTCAATCCACTGACAGCACGTCAACCCCGGTATACCACATCGCTCCAATTCACTCTATTCCTTGCCCTCCTTCCACCCTCCTGCATGTTCAGGCCCCGATCACACAAAATCTTTTTCACTCTATCTTTCCACCTCCAATTTGGTCTCCCTCTTCTCCTCGTTCCCTCCACCTCCGACACATATATCCTCTTGGTAAATCTTTCCTCACTCATTCTCTCCATGTGCCCAAACCACTTCAAAACACCCTCTTCTGCTCTCTCAACCACTCTCTTATTATTTCCACACATATCTCTTACCCTTACGTTACTCACTCGATCAAACCACCTCACACCACACATTGTCCTCAAACATCTCATTTCCAGCACATCCATCCTCCTGCGCACAACTCTATCCATAGCCCAAGCCTCACAACCATACAACATTGTTGGAACCACTATTCCTTCAAACATACCCATTTTTGCTTTCCAAGATAATGTTCTCGACTTCCACACATTCTTCAAGGCCCCCGGAATTTTCGCCCCCTCCCCCACCCTATGATCCACTTCCGCTTCCATGGTTCCATCCGCTGCCAGATCCACTCCCAGATATCTAAAACACTTCACCTCCTCCAGTTTTTCTCCATTCAAACTCACCTCCCAATTGACTTGACCCTCAACCCTACTGCACCTAATAACCTTGCTCTTATTCACATTTACTCTTAACTCTCTTCTTCCACACACTTTACCAAACTCAGTCACCAGCTTCTGCAGTTTCTCACATGAATCAGCCACCAGCGCTGTATCATCAGCGAACAACAACTGACTCACTTCCCAAGCTCTCTCATCCCCAACAGACTTCATAATTGCCCCTCTTTCCAAAACTCTTGCATTTACCTCCCTAACAACCCCATCCATAAACAAATTAAACAACCATGGAGGCATCACACACCCCTGCCGCAAACCTACATTCACTGAGAACCAATCACTTTCCTCTCTTCCTACACGTACACATGCCTTACATCCTCGATAAAAACTTTTCACTGCTTCTAACAACTTTCCTCCCACACCATATATTCTTAATACCTTCCACAGAGCATCTCTATCAACTCTATCATTTGCCTTCTCCAGATCCATAAATGCTACATACAAATCCATTTGCTTTTCTAAGTATTTCTCACATACATTCTTCAAAGAAACACCTGATCCACACATCCTCTACCACTTCTGAAACCACACTGCTCTTCCCCAATCTGATGCTCTGTACATGCCTTCACCCTCTCAATCAATACCCTCCCATATAATTTACCAGGAATACTCAACAAACTTATACCTCTGTAATTTGAGCACTCACTCTTATCCCCTTTGCCTTTGTACAATGGCACTATGCACGCATTCCGCCAATCCTCAGGCACCTCACCATGAGTCATACATACATTAAATAACCTTACCAACCAGTCAACAATACAGTCACACCCTTTTTTAATAAATTCCACTGCAATACCATCCAAAGCTGCTGCCTTGCCGGCTTTCATCTTCCGCAAAGCTTTCACTACCTCTTCTCTGTTTACCAAATCATTGTCCCTAACCCTCTCACTTTGCACACCACCTCGACCAAAACACCCTATATCTGCCACTCGATCATCAAACACATTCAACAAACCTTCAACATACTCACTCCATCTCCTTCTCACATCACCACTACTTGTTATCACCTCCCCATTTGCGCCCTTCACTGAAGTTCCCATTTGCTCCCTTGTCTTACGCACTTTATTTACCTCCTTCCAGAACATCTTTTTATTCTCCCTAAAATTTAATATATATATATATATATATATATATATATATATGTATATATATATATATATATATATATATATATATATATATATATATATATATATATATATATATATATATATATATATATATATATATATATATATATATATATATATATATATATATATATATATATATATATATATCACATGTAATATGTAAGAAAGTAAATTCTCGATTAATATGGGTAAAACTGAAAGTTGATGGAGAGAGATGGGTGAGTATTGGTGCATATGCACCTGGGCATGAGAAGAAAGATCATGAGAGGCAAGTGTTTTGGGAGCAGCTGAATGAGTGTGTTAGTGGTTTTGATGCACGAGACCGGGTTATAGTGATGGGTGATTTGAATGAAAAGGTGAGTAATGTGGCAGTTGAGGGAATAATTGGTATACATGGTGTGTTCAGTGCTGTAAATGGAATTGGTGACGAGCTTGTAGATTTATGTGCTGAAAAAGGACTGATGATTGGGAATACCTGGTTTAGAAAACGAGATACATATAAGTATACGTATGTAAGTAGGAGAGATAGCCAGAGAGCGTTATTGGATTACGTGTTAATTGACAGGCGCGCGAAAGAGAGACTTTTGGATGTTAATGTGCTGAGAGGTGCAACTGGAGGGATGTCTGATCATTATCTTGTGGAGACTAAGGTGAAGATTTGTATGGGTTTTCAGAAAAGAAGAGTGAATGTTGGGTTGAAGAGGGTGGTGAGAGTAAGTGAGCTTGGGAAGGAGACATTTGTGAGGAACTACCAGGAGAGACTGAGGACAGAATGGAAAAAGGTGAGAACAATGGAAGTAAGGGGAGTGGAGGAGGAATGGGATGTATTTAGGGAATCAGTTATGGATTGCGCAAAAGATGCTTGTGGCATGAGAAGAGTGGGAGGTGGGTTGATTAGAAAGGGTAGCGAGTGGTGGGATGAGGAAGTAAGATTATCAGTGAAAGAGAAGAGAGAGGCATTTGGACGATTTTTGCATGGAAAAAATGCAATTGAGTGGGAGATGTATAAAAGAAAGAGACGAGAGGTCAAGAAAAAGGTGCAAGAGGTGAAAAAGAGGGCAAGTGAGAGTTGGGGTGAGAGAATATCATTAAATTTTAGGGAAAATAAAAAGATGTTCTGGAAGGAGGTAAATAAAGTGCGTAAGACAAGGGAGCAAATGGGAACTTCAGTGAAGGGCGCAGATGGGGAGGTGATAACAATTAGTGGTGATGTGAGAAGGAGATGGAGTGAGTATTTTGAAGGTTTATTGAATGCGTTTGATGATAGAGTGGCAGATATAGGGTGTTTTGGTCGAGGTGGTGTGCAAAGTGAGAGGGTTAGGGAAAATGATTTGGTAAACAGAGAAGAGGTAGTAAAAGCTTTGCGGAAGATGAAAGCCGGCAAGGTAGCAGGTTTGGATGGTATTGCAGTGGAATTTATTATAAAATGGGGTGACTGTATTATTGACTGGTTGGTAAGGTTATTTAATGTATGTATGCCTCATGGTGTGATGACTGAAGATTGGCGGAATGCGTGCGTGGTGCCATTGTACAAAGGCAAAGGGGATAAGAGTGAGTGCTCAAATTACAGAGGTATAAGTTTGTTGAGTATTCCTGTTAAATTATATGGGAGGGTATTGATTGAGACGGTGAAGGCATGTACAGAGCATCAGATTGGGGAAGAGCAGTGTGGTTTCAGAAGTGGTAGAGGATATGTGGATGTACACATATATATACACACACAGACACATACATATATACCCATGCACACAATTCACACTTTCTGCCTTTATTCATTCCTTCGGCACCTCGCCACACATGGAATACCATCCCCCTCCCCCTCTTGTGTGCGAGGTAGCGCTAGGAAAAGACAACAAAGGCCCCATTCGTTCACACTCAGTCTCTAGCTGTCATGCAGTAATGCCCGAAACCACAGCTCCCCTTCCACATCCAGGCCCCACACAAATTTCCATGGTTTACCCCAGACGCTTCACATGCCCTGATTCAATCCACTGACAGCACGTCAATCCCGGTATACCACATCGATCCAATTCACTCTATTCCTTGCCCTCCTTTCACCCTCCTGCATGTTCAGGCCCCGATCACGCAAAATCTTTTTCACTCCATATTTTCAACTCCAATTTGGTCTCCCACTTCTCCTCGTTCCCTCCACCTCCGAAGCACATATCCTCTTCGTCAATCTTTCCTCACTCATTCTCTCCATGTGCCCAAACCATTTCAAAACACCCTCTTATGCTCTCTCAACCACGCTCTTTTTATTTCCACACATCTCTCTTACCCTTAGGTTAATAACTCGATCAAACCACCTCACACCACACATTGTCCTCAAACATCTCACTTCCAGCACATCCATCCTCCTGCGCACAACTCTATCCATAGCCCACGCCTAGCAACCATACAACATTGTTGGAACCACTATTCCTTCAAAAATACTCATTTTTGCTTTTCGAGATAATGTTCTCGACTTCCACACATTCTTCAAGGCTCCCAGGATTCTCACCCCCTCCCCCCCCTATGATCCACTTCCACTTCCATGGTTCCATCCGCTGCCAGATCCACTCCCAGATATCTAATACACTTTACGTCCTCCATTTTTTCTCCATTCAAACTTACCTCCCAATTGACTTGACCCTCAACCCTACTGTACCTAATTACCTTGCTCTCATTCACATTTACTCTTAACTTTCTTCTTCCACACACTTTATCAAACTCAGTCACCACCTTCTGCAGTTTCTCATATGAATCAGCCACCAGCGCTGTATCATCAGCGAACAACAACTGACTCACTTCCCAAGCTCTCTCATCTCCAACAGACTTCATACTTGCAACTCTTTCCAAAACTCTTGCATTCACCTCCCTAACAACCCCATGCATAAACAAATTAAACAACCATGGAGACATCACACACCCCTGCCGCAAACCTACATTCACTGAGAACACATCACTTTCCTCTCTTCCAACACGTACGCCTGCCTTACATCCTCGATAAAAACTTTTCACTGTTTCTAACAACTTGCCTCCCACACAATATATTCTTGATACCTTCTACAGAGCATCTCTATCAACTCTATCATATGCCTTCTCCAGATCCATAAATGCTACATACAAATCCATTTGATTTTCTAAGTATTTCTCACATACATTCTTCAAAGCAAACACCTGATCCAAACATCCTCTACCACTTCTCAAACCACACTGCTCTTCCCCAATCTGATGCTCTGTACATGCTTTCACCCTCTCAATCAATATATTCCCATATAATCTACCAGGAATACTCAACAAACTTATACCTCTGTAATTTGAGCACTCACTCTTATCCCCTTTGCCTTTGTACAATGGCACTATGCACGCATTCCCCCAATCCTCAGGCACCTCACCATGAGTCCTACATACATTAAATAACCTTACCAACCAGTCAATAATACAGTCACCCCCTTTTTTAATAAATTCCACTGCAATACCATCCAAACTTGCTGCCTTGCCGGCTTTCATCTTCCGCAAAGATTTTACTACCTCTTCTCTGTTTACCAAATCATTTTCCCTAACCCTCGAACTTTGCACACCACCTCGACCAAAACACCCTATATCTGCCACTCTATCATCAAACACATTCAACAAACCTTCAAAATACTCACTCCATATCCTTCTCACATCACCACTACTTGTTATCACATCCCCATCTGCGCCCTACACTGAAGTTCCTATTTGCTCCCTTGTCTTACGCACTTTATTTACCTCCTTCCAGAACATCTTTTTATTCTCCCTAAAATTTAATGATACTCTCTCACCCCAACTCTCATTTGCCCTCTTTTTCACCTCTTGCACCTTTCTCTTGACCTCCTGTCTCTTTCCTTTATACATCTCCCACTCAATTGCATTTTTTCCCTGCAAAAATCATCCAAATGCCTCTCTCTTCTCTTTCACTAATAATCTTACTTCTTCATCCCACCACTCACTACCCTTTCCAATCAACCCACCTCCCACTCTTCTGATGCCACAAGCATCTTTTGCGCAATCCATCACTGATTCCCTAAATACATCCCATTCCTCCCCCACTCCCTTTACTTCCATTGTTCTTACCTTTTTCCATTCTGTACTCAGTCTCTCATGGTGCTTCCTCACACAAGTCTCCTTCTCAAGCTCACTTACTCTCACCACCCTCTTCACCCAAACATTCACTCTTCTTTTCTGAAAACCCATACAAATATTCACCTTAGCCTTCACAAGATAATGATCAGACATCCCTCCAGTTGCACCTCTCAGCACATTAACATCCAAAAGTTTCTCTTTCGCGCGCCTGTCAATTAACACGTAATCCAATAACGCTCTCTGGCCATCTCTCCTACTTTCACACATATACTTATGTATATCTCGCTTTTTAAACCAGGTATTCCCAGTCACCAGTCCTTTTTCAGCACATAAATCTACAAGTTCTTCACCATTTCCATTTACAACACTGAACACCCCATGTATACCAATTATTCCCTCAACTGCCACATTACTCACCTTTGCATTCAAATCACCCATCACTATAACCCGGTCTCGTTCATCAAAACCACTAACACACTCATTCTTCTGCTCCCAAAACACTTGACTCTCATGATCTTTCTTCTCATGCCCAGGTGCATATGCACCAATAATCACCCATCTCTCTCCATCAACTTTCAGTTTTACCCATATTAATCGAGAATTTACTTTCTTACATTCTATCACATACTCCCACAACTCCTGTTTCAGGAGTACTGCTACTCCTTCCCTTGCTGTTGTCCTCTCAATAACCCCTGACTTTACTCCCAAGACATTCCCAAACCACTCTTCCCCTTTACCCTTGACCTCCGTTTCACCCAGAGCCAAAACATCCAGGTTCTTTTCCTCAAACATACTATCTATCTCTCCTTTTTTCACATCTTGGTTACATCCACACAAATTTAGACACCCCATTCTGAGCCTTCGAGGAGGATGAGCACTCCCCGCGTGACTCCTTCTTCTGTTTCCCATTTTTGAAAGTTAAAAAAAAAAAAATACAAGGAGGGGAGGATTTCTGGCCCCCCGCTCCCGTCCCCTCTAGTCGCTTTCTACGACACGCGTGGAATGCGTGGGAAATTTTCTTTCACCCCTATCCCCAGGCATAATATATATATGTATATATATATATATATATATATATATATATATATATACATATATATATATATATATATATATATATATATATATATATATATATATATATATATATATATATATATATATATATATATATATATATATATATATATATATATATATATATATATATATATATATATATATATATATATATATATATATATATATATATATATGTATATATATATATATATATATATATATATATATATATATATATATATATATATATATATATATATATATATATATATATATATATATATACATACACATACACACGCACATATACACACACACACACATATACTTATATATACATATGAAAAAAGTAAGAAATAATTTAGAAAACTGAAACTTCTAGCTTGAAATGAAATGAGAAAATGAATGTCACATAATGGTTCAACCTCTGGCTATGGAAAAGGGAAATGTATAATTTATTTACACAAACGTCAATAGTAGTTCTCATCAATTTAACCACTGTATGAATAAGCTTCAATGTCTAAGCTACATTTTTTTTTTCCAATTTCACTATTTTCTTGTCAAAACACCATGTATGAAAACTATCACTCCAGTAACACAACTATAAACATTTACTTCCCCTTTAAAAAATTTCTGGGGAAGTCTGTATCGATACACTGCGGGACACTCCACCACCTGGCGAGGTTTGTGTTGCAATGGATCCTTTAGTATTATTATCTTTATTTATCTGAGGTTATCACATCCACAACAGACATTAACCAGTCAATAACATATGAGGTCACAGGAGCCACGAAATCAGACACTTTTTCATATAAAAAACAAAACCATTTTAGCAAAATACAGTATAACTGTTCACTGATTGCCCTCCAGCCTAGATCATCAGTGCGATCACACTCATATATATATATATATATATATATATATATATATATATATATATATATATATATATATATATATATATATATATATATATATATACACACATATCCCTGGGGATAGAGGAGAAAGAATACTTCCCACGCACTCCTCACGTGTCGTAAAGGCGACTAAAGGCACGGGAGCGGGGGTCTGGAACTCTCTCCTCCTTGAATTCTAACTTTCTAATAGGGAAAGCAGAAGAAGGAGCCACATGGGGAGTGCTCATCCTCCTCAAAGGCTCAGATTGGGGTGTCTAAATATGTGTAGATGTAACCAAGATGAGAAAAAATGAAAGATAGGTATTATGTTTGAGGAAAGGAACTTGATGTTTTGGCTCTGAGTGAAACGAAGCTCAAGGATGAATAGGAAGAGTGGTCTGGGAATGTCTTGGGAGTAAAGTCAAAGGTTATTGAGAGAACAAGAGCAAGAGAAGGAATACCACTACTCCTGAAACAGGAGTGGTGGGAGTATGTGATAGAGTGTAATAAAATAAAATCTAGATTGATATGGTTAAAACTGAAAGTGGATAGTGAGAGATGGGTGATTATTGGTGCATAAGCACCTTAGCATCTGTAGACAGATCATGAGAGGCAATTGTTTTGGGAACAGCTGAGTGAGTGTGTTAGTGGGTTTGATGCACGAAACCGGGTTATAGTGATTGGCGTTTTGAATGTAAAGGTGAGTAATGTGGCAGTTGAGGGAATAATTGGTGTACATGGGGTGTTCAGTGTTGTAAATGAAAATGGTGAAAAGCTTGTAGATTTATGCGTAGAAAAAGGAATGGTGATTTGGAATACCTTGTTTAAAAAGAGAGAGATACAAAAGTACACGTATGAAAGTAGGAGAGATGGCCAGACAGCGTTATTGGATTACATATTTATTGATAGGCATGCGAAGGAGAGACTTTTAGATGTAATTGTGTTGAAAGGTGACACTGGAGGGATGTCTGATCATCATCTTGTGGATGCGAAGGTTAAGATTTGTAGAGGTTTTTAGAAAAGAAAAGAGAATGATGGGTTGAAGAGAGTGGTGAGAGTAAGTGAGCTTGGGAAGGAGACTTGTGTGAGGAAGACTGAGTACAGAATGGAAAAAGGTAAGAACAAAGGAGGTAAGGGGAGTGGGGAAGGAATGGGATGTATTTAGGAAAGTAGTGATGGTTTGCACAAAAGATGCTTATGGCATGAAAAGCGTAGGAGGTGGGCAGATTAGAAAGGGTAGTGAGTGGTGGGATGAAGAAGTAAGATTATTAATGAAAGAGAAGAGAGAGGCATTTGGAAGTTGTTTGCAAGGAAAAAATTATGCAAATGACTGGGAGATGTAAAAAAGAAAGATGCAGGAGATCAAGAGAATGGAGCAGGAGGTGAAAAAGAGGGCAAATGAGAATTGGGGTGAGAGAGTATCATTAAATTTTAGGAAGAATAAAACGATGTTTTGGAAGGAGGTAAATAAAGTGCATAAGATAAGGGAACAAATGGGAACTTCAGTGAAGGGGGCTAACGGGGAGGTAATAACAAGTAGTGGTCATGTGAGAAGGAGATGGAGTGGGAGTTTGGAAGGTTTGTTGAATGTGTTGGATGATAGAGTGGCAAACATAGGGTGTTTTGGTTGAGGTGATGTGCAATGGGAGAAGGTTAGGGAGAATGATTTGGTAAACTGAGAAGAGGTACTAAAAGCTTTGCGGAAGATGAAAGCCGGCAAGGCAGCGGGTTTAGATGGTATTGCAGTGGAATTTATTAAAAAAGGGGGTGACTGTATTGTTGACTGGTTAGTAAGGTTATTTAATGTATGTGAGGTGAGGTGAGGAGCGTGAGAATTGGCGGAATGCTTGCATAGTGCCATTATACAAAGGCAAAGTGGATAAGAGTTAGTGCTGTAATTAAAGAGGTATAAGTCTGTCGAGTATTCCTGTGAAATTATGTGGGATTTATTGAGAGGGTGAAGGCATGTACAGAGCATCAGGTTGGGGAAGAGCAGTGTGGTTTCAGAAATGGTAGAGGATATGTGGATCAGGTGTTTGCTTTGAAGAATGTATGTGAGAAATACTTAGAGAAGCAGATGGATTTATATGTAGCATTTATGGATCTGGAGAAAGGATATGATAGAGTTGATAGAGATGCTCTGTGGAAGGTATCAATAATATATGTTGTGGGAGGCAAGTTGTTAGAAGCAGTGAAAAGTTTTTACCGATGATATAAGGCATGTGTACGTGTAGCAAGAGAGAAAAGTGATTAGTTCTCAGTGAATGTTGGTTTGCAGCAGGGGTGTGTGATGTCTCCATGGTTGTTTAATTTATTTATGGATGGGGATGTTAGGGTGGTGAATGCAAGTGTTTTGGAAAGAGGTGCACGTATGCAGTCTGTTGTGGATGAGAGAGCTTTGGAAGTTTCAATTTTTGTTCATTGATGATACATCGCTGGTGGCTGATTCATGTGAGAACCTGCAGAAGCTGGTGACTGAGTTGGTAAAGTGTGTGAAAGAAGAATGCTGAGAGTTAATGTGAATTAGAAGAAGGTTATTAGGCACAGTAGGGTTGAGGGACAAGTCAATTGGAAGGTAAGTTTGAAAGGAGAAAACCTGGAGGAAGTGAAGCGTTTTAGATATCTGGGAGTGGATCTGGCAGCGGATGGAACCATGGAAGCGGAAGTAAATCATAGGATGGGGGAGGGGGCGAAAGTTCTGGGAGCGTTGGAGAATGTGTGGAAGTCGAGGACATTATCTCGGAAAGCAAAAATGGGTATGTTTGTAGGAATAGCGGTTCCAACAATACTATATGGTTGCGAGGCGTGGGCTATAGATAGAGTTGTGCGAAGTAAGGGTGGATATGCTGGAAATGAGATGCTTGAGGACAATATGTGGTGTGAGGTGATTTGATCGAGTAGTGATAATAGGGTAAGAGAGATGTGTGGTAATAAAAAGAGTGTGGTTGAGAGAGCAGAAGTGGGTGTTTTGAAATGGTTTGGTCATATGGAGAGAATTAGTGAGGAATATCTGTCAGAGGTGGAGGGAACGAGAATTGAGAGCCCCAATTGGAGGTGGATACATGGAGTGAAAAAAATTCTGAGTGATCGGACCTGAACATGCAAGAGGGTGAGAGGCGTGGAGGGAATACAGTGAATTGGAGGGTTGTGTTATACCGGCGTCGACCTTCTGTCAATTTAGTGAATCAGAGCATGTGAAACGTGTGGGATAAACCATGGAGAGTTCTGTGGTGCCTGGATGTGGAATGGGAGCTGTGGTTTCGGTGTGACTGAGTGTGAACGAATGTGGCCATTGATGTCTTTTCCTAGCGCTACCTCGCGCACATGCGGGGGGAGGGGGTTGTTATTTCATATGTGGCGGGGTGGCGATGGGTATGAATTAAGGCAGACAGTATGATTATGTACATATGTGCATATGTATAAGCCTGTGTGTGTATATATATGCATACGTCAGATGTATAGGTATGTTTATTTGCGTATGTGGACCTGTATGTTTATACATGTACAGTGGGTGGGTTGGGCCATTCTTTAGTTTGTTTCCCTGTGTTACCTCGCTAACACGGGAAACAGCGACAAAGTGAAATAGGTTAATAATATATATATATATATATATATATATATATATATATATATATATATATATATATATATATATATATATATATATATATATATATATATATATATATATATTATTATGTATATATATATATATATATATATATATATATATATATATATATATATATATATATATATATATATATATATATATATATATATATATATATATATATATATATATATATTATTATGTATATATATATATATATATATATATATATATATATATATATATATATATATATATATATATATATATATATATATATATATATATATATAATATATATTATTATATATATATATATATATATATATATATATTATTATATATATATATATATATATATATATATATATATATATATATATATATATATATATATATATATATATATATATATATATATATATATATATATATATATATATATATATATATTGGAAAGGATCACAATTTTGCGAGTAATCAAGATATTCTTATGAGTCCACGGGTTTCATTTTCCCCGTGGACTCATAGGAATATATATATATATATATATATATATATATATATATATATATATATATATATATATATATATATATATATTCTTTCTTTTTCTTTCATACTATTCGCCATTTCCAGCATTAGCGAGGTAGCGTTGAGAACAGAGGACTGGGCCCTTGAGGGAATATCCTCACCTGGGCCCCTTCTCTGTTCCCTCTTTTGGAAAATCAAAAAAAAAAGTGAGAGGGGAGGATTTCCAGCCCCCCGCTCCCTCCCCTTTTAGTCGCCTTCTACGACACGCAGGGAATACGTGGGAAGTATTCTTTCTCCCCTATCCCCAGGGATAATATATATATATATATATATATATATATATATATATATATATATATATATATATATATATATATATATATATATATATATATATATTTCTTTTTTTTTTTTGCTTTGTCGCTGTCTCCCGCGTTTGCGAGGTAGCGCAAGGAAACAGACGAAAGAAATGACCCAACACACCCCCATACACATGTGTATACATACGTCCACACACGCAAATATACATAACTACACAGCTTTCCATGGTTTACCCCAGACGCTTCACATGCCCTGATTCAATCCACTGACAGCACGTCAACCCCGGTATACCACATCGATCCAATTCACTCTATTCCTTGCCCTCCTTTCACCCTCCTGCATGTTCAGGCCCCGATCACACAAAATCTTTTTCACTACATCTTTCCACCTCCAATTTGGTCTCCCAATTCTCCTCGTTCCCTCCACCTCAGACACATGTATCCTCTTGGTCAATCTTTCTTCACTCATTCTCTCCATGTGCCCAAACCATTTCAAAGCACCCTCTTCTGCTCTCTCAACCACGCTCTTTTCATTTCCACACATCTCTCTTACCCTTACGTTACTTACTCGATCAAACCACCTCACACCACACATTGTCCTCAAACATCTCATTTCCAGCACATCCATCCTCCTGCGCACAACTCTATCCATAGCCCACTCCTCGCAACCATACAACATTGTTGGAACCACTATTCCTTCAAACATACCCATTTTTGCTTTCCGACTTCCACACATTCTTCAAGGCTCCCAGGATTTTCGCCCCCTCCCCCACCCTATGATCCACTTCCGCTTCCATGGTTCCATCCGCTGCCAGATCCACTCCCAGATATCTAAAACACTTTAACTCCTCCAGTCTTTCTCCATTCAAACTTACCTCCCAATTGACTTGACCCTCAACCCTACTGTGCCTAATTACCTTGCTCTTATTCACATTTACTCTTAACTTTCTTCTTTCACACACTTTACCAAACTCCGTCACCAGCTTCTGCAGTTTCTCACATGAATCAGCCACCAGCGCTGTATCATCAGCGAACAACAACTTACTCACTTCCCAAGCTCTCTCATCCCCAACAGACTTCATACTTGCCCCTCTTTCCAAAACTCTTGCCTTCACCTCCCTAACAACCCCATCCATAAACAAATTAAACAACCATGGAGACATCACACACCCCTGCCGCAAACCTACATTCACTGAGAAACAATCACTTTCCTCTCTTCCTACACGTACACATGCCTTACATCCTCGATAAAAACTTTTCACTGCTTCTAACAACTTTCCTCCCACACCATATATTCTTAATACCTTCCACAAAGCATCTCTATCAACTCTATCATATGCCTTCTCCAGATCCATAAATTCTATATACAAATCCATTTGCTTTTCTAAGTATTTCTCACATACATTCTTCAAAGCAAACACCTGATCCACACATCCTCTACCACTTCTGAAACCACACTGCTCTTCCCCAATCTGATGCTCTGTACATGCCTTTACCCTCTCAATCAATACCCTCCCATATAATTTACCAGGAATACTCAACAAACTTATACGTCTGTAATTTGAGCACTCACTCTTATCCCCTTTGCCTTTGTACAATGGCACTATGCACGCATTCCGCCAATCCTCAGGGACCTCACCATGAGTCATGCATGCATTAAATAACCTTACCAACCAGTCAATAATACAGTCACCCCCTTTTTTAATGAATTCCACTGCAGTACCATCCAAACCTGTTGCCTTGCCGGCTTTCATCTTCATATATATCTATAAATATATATATTCCTATGAGTCCACGGGGAAAATGAAACTCGAAAAGTTCACAAATGCACTTTCGTGTAAAAATCACATCATCAGGGGAGACACAAAAGAGAAATATAACAGTCAGTTGATATACATCGAAGATATAAAGCTAGGACGCCATTTGGTAAACATGTGATTGTCCAAAACATACAACGAGCGTTCATAAACTTATCATTTTACAAATCTTATTAACAATAAAGTTATCTAATTTGTATAGACCATTACTAATATTACGATTATAATTCTGTGTGTATTTGATAATAGAAGATTCACTGATATTTCTCTTGGTAATAGAATTAGACTTATTAAATGAGATGGCGTTACTCCAGTCAATACAATGATCGTAGTTTTTAACATGATTAAGCAAGGCATTTGATTCTTGTCCCGTTCTTATACTACATTTATGTTGTTTAAGTCTAACAGAAAGATCCTTACCAGTCTTACCAACATAAAATTTATCACAGTTTCCACAAGGCACTTTATAGATGCAACGAACAGAATTGTTTGGTGAATTCCTGATTAACATATTCTTTATAGTAATATTGTTGCTAAAGGCAACATTTACATTAAAGGATTTAAGCAACATGGGAAGCAAAGTGAAATTAATATCATAAGGGAGAACTAAAAGATTCTTGGTGTCAATGGGAGGTTTGGGCTCAACTCTATAAAATGATTTCTTTGCTGACTTAAGGGATTTATCAATGAAAGATCCAGGGTACTTTATATATACATATACTGAAAAAATCAGTAAAACGTAGCAGGATGTTCCCAAGCGCACTGTTGCGTAATGATCACATTGTCAGGAGAGATACAAGAATGAAGAATTAGCAGAGGACGTAGAACAGTCACGTGATATACAAGGAAGATACGTATTTGAGATGCAATGGGTAAACAAGCCTTACCGGATTGTAGCTTTCTAGTTTTTACTGAGGTTTTACTGAGCTCCTTCTTTAAGATGTTGCACCGAGATGAAAAATCACTTTTGCTGAAGTCTTTACATGGTTTGGTGATGGAACTCTGTGCATTGTTTTTCAAGAAGCTCTCATTTCAAAAGAGTCCAGCCTGTATATGAAATATACAAATTCCCTAAACGTAAGAGGCAGGGATCATATATGCTGCAATGTCATTTGCATTTCATAAGAAGGTAAGGTTAGTACTTCCAACATTCCTTAAAGTTAGTTGAGCAGTCTTTGGTATATTCCCTTACCTTTGGTCGTAGTCAGAGATGGAGGCGTCTGTATGAGCGAGTTGTGTTTGCATCCACAATCAGCCGAAGTGTTGTGCCAGACCACCTGGTGCTCCGCCCGCTAAATGCTACACAAAACGTTGCCAAGCAAAGGATTTACACCTCATCCCACCAATGAAAAGGCTGATCTTAATGTCACCCAAATGTGTGTGTGGGTTTGATAATCATTTACCAAAACATCTTTTTATTCTCCCTAAAGTTTAATGATACTTCCTCAAACCACCTCTCATTTGCCTTCCTTTTAAACCCTCTTGACCTCCTGCTGCACTCTCTAATACATCTCCAAATCAATTGCAATCCTTCCTTGTAAGTACCGTCGAAACGCCTCTCTTTTCTTTCTCACTAGGAACTTTGCCTCTTCATCCAACCACTCACTACCCTTTTTAATCAACCCACTTCCCACATTTCGCATGCCTCATATATCTCCTGCACATTGAGTCATTTCTTCCCTAAATACCTCCCATTCCTCACCCACTCCTCCCACTTCATTTGCTCTCCTCTGCCTTTGTACACATTATGTTTTTTGGTATTTCTTTTTACAAGTCATCTTTCTATGCTCACCTACTCTCACCACTGTCGTTTCTTCGACATGCAACCCCCCCTTTTCGAAAACCTCTACAAGTCTTAACCTATATTTTCACAAGATATTGATTAGACATCCCACCAGCTGTTCCTTCTTTTGGAAGAGTAAAAAAAAATCTGATATCAGTAGGGTTGAGAGACAAGTTATTTGGGATGGGAGTTTGAATGGAGAAAAACTGGAGAAAGTGAAGTGTTTTAGATATCTAGGAGTGGACTTAGCAGCGGATGGAACCACGGAAGTGGATGTGAGTCCCTGGGTTGTTGTTTGTTAGGTTTTACGGCCACGAGCGATGAAGAATGTGTGGAAAGAGCAAAAATGGGCATGTCTGAAGGAATCGTAGTTCCAACAATGTTATATGGTTGTGAGGCATGGGCTATACATAGGGTTGTATGGAGGAGGGTGGATGTGTTGGAACTGAAATGTCTTAGGACAATGTGTTGTGTGACGTGGCTTGATCGAGTGAGTAATGAAAGGGTAAGAGAGATGTGTTGGAATAAAATGAGTGTTGTTGATGGAGCAGAGAAGGGTGTTTTCAAATGGTTTGAACATGTGGAGAAAACAAGAAGCTGGAGACCAAACTGGAGGTGGAAGGATGCAGTGAAAAAGATTTTGAGCGATCGGGGCCTGAACATACATTTACTCTCAACCTTTTATGTTCATACACTTTTCCAAACTCATTCACCAACTTCTACAATTTCTCACTCGAATCAGCCACCAGCGGTGTATCATCGGCGAACAACAACTGACTCACTTCTCAAGTCCTCTCATCCCTAACTCACTGCATACTCTCTTCTCGCTACGAAACTCTTGTATTTACCTCCCTAACTACTCTAGCCATAAACAAATATAAAAACCATCGTGTCATCACACACCCCTGCCGCAGACTGACCTTCACTGGGATCCAGTCCCTTTCGTCTCTTCCCACTTGTACACATGCCCTATATCCATGATCAAAACCTCTCACTACTTGTAGCAGCTTGCATCCCACACTGTATATTGTCAATACCTTCCACTGCGCATCTCAATCACATGCATTCTTCAGATCCATAAGTGCCACATGCAAACCCATCTCTTTTTCTAAGTGTCTTTCACACACATTCTCCGAAGTAAACACCTGATCCACACAACCTCTCCCACTTCTGAAACCACACTGCTCCTCTCCACTCTTATGCTATGTACATTCCATTATCCTCCCAATCAATATCCACCCATACAATTTTTCAGGTAATCTTAGCAGCCGTGTGCTTCTGTAGTTCAAACATTCACCATTCTCCCCTTAACCATTGTACAACGGCACTACACGTGCATTCCGCCAATCCTCCGAGGCTTCACCATGATCTATACATTCATTGAATATCCTTACCAACGAGTTAATAACACAATAATCCCTTTTCTTTTTACATTCAACAGCAATACTACCCATTTCCACCGCCTTGACGTATTTCATCTTCCGTAAAGCTTTCACTACCATTTTACTCTTGACTAAGCCACTCTCCCTGACTCTCCCTTCACACACCATCCCGACCAAAACATCTTACAACTGCTATTCTATCATGAAACACATTCGACAAACTTTCATATTTTCTCCTCTTTACTTTATCACTACCTTTAATCACTTTCCCCTTAGCCTGGTCACCGATTTTCGAATTTGTTCTCTTGTCTTTCGCACACTAATTACCTCCTTCCAAAACATCTTTCTCTTCTCCTTAAAGTTTAATGATACTCTCTCACCCCAGCTCTCATTTGCTCTCGTTTTCAACCCGTGAAGCTTCCACTTAAACGAATCTTTTTTTATTGTACTTCTCCCAGTCATCTGCAACCCTTTCTTGTAAGTACCATCCAAACACCTCTCTTTTCCTTTCACTAACAGCTTGATCTTTATCATCCAACTATTCTAAACCTTTTCAAATATGCTCCCCTCCCTCCTTTCTCATGCCACATGCATCTCTTGCAAATGCCGTCACTGCTTCCCTAAAATCATTCCATTCCTCACCCACTCCCTTCACTTCATTTGCTTTCACCTTTTGCTATTCTACACTCAATCTCTCCGGGTATTTCTTCACACAAATCTCCATTCCAAGCTCACTAACTCTCACCACTCTCTTCTACCCAATATTCTCTCTTCTTTTCTGAAAGCCTCTACAAACTCCACCTTCGCCTCCACAACATAGTGATCAGACATCCCACATGCCCTCTCAGCACATATACTTCCTAAAGTCTTTCTCACGCCTGTCAATTGATAAGCAATTTAATTATATCCGCTGACGATATCATCTACTCACGTATACTTGTGTATATCACCGGTGTTTTTTCGGCACACAAATGCACAAGCACTTCATTATTCCGTTCTCAGCACTGAATACCACATGCGCACTGATAAAATCTCAAGTACCACATTACTAACCTTTGCATTCAAATCAACCATTGCTAATACCAAATCTCGTGTACCAAAAATTTGTGCAGACTCAATCAGATCCTCCATAAACACTTGCCTTTCATGAACTTTCTTCTTAAGAACAGGTACATAAGCATATATAATTATCAATCACCCATCTTTGGCCATTCAATTTCAATTCTATTCACATAATTATATAATTTACAGTTTTATACACTACAACAACTCCTGCTTCAGGAGTAATGCTTCTCTTCCTAAGCTCTTCTCCTCTTATCAACCCTTGATTTTACTCCATGACGTTTCCAAACAATTCCTCGCTTTTACCATTGAGCTGTTTTTCAATATGAACCAATATATCCAGGTTTTTTTTTTCGCAAATATCCTAGTTATTTCTTCCTTCTCAACTTGGTTACAAAAAAAAAACATTCACACAGATGTTTCAACCCATTTACCCGCTTCACACTTCTCTTTCCTCCTTCAGAAATTGATATACTAGAGGGGGAGATTATATACCCAACGGTCCCCACCTCCCCAACCCGATTTCTACGACACAAGGGGAATACGCAAGTTAGGGAGGTATATTTTTCTACCTTCTGTCTAGGGTATATATATATATATATATATATATATATATATATATATATATATATATATATATATATATATATATATATATTTTTTTTTTTTTTTTTTTTTTCGCTGTCTCCCATGTTTGCGAGGTAGCGCAAGGAAACAGACGAAAGAAATGGCCCAACCCACCCCCATACACATGTATATACATACGTCCACACACGCAAATATACATACCTACACAGCTTTCCATGGTTTACCCCAGACGCCCCACACGCCCCGATTCAATCCACCGACAGCACGTCAACACCAGTATACCACATCGCTCCAATTCACTCTATTCCTTGCCCTCCTTTCACCCTCCTGCATGTTTAGGCCCCGATCACACAAAATCTTTTTCACTTCATCTTTCCACCTCCAATTTGGTCTCCCTCTTCTCCTCGTTCCCTCCACCTCCGACACATATATCCTCTTGGTCAATCTTTCGTCACTCATTCTCTCCATGTGCCCAAACCATTTCAAAACACCCACTTCTCCTCTCTCAACTACGCTCTTTTTATTTCCACACATCTCTCTTACCCTTACGTTACTTACTCGATCAAACCACCTCACACCACACATTGTCCTTAAACATCTCATTTCCAGCACATCCATCCTCCTGCGCACAACTCTATCCATAGCCCACGCCTCGCAACCATACAACATTGTTGGAACCACTATTCCTTCAAACATACACATTTTTGCTTTCCGAGATAATGTTCTCGACTTCCACACATTCTTCAAGGCTCCCAGGATTTTCGCCCCCTCCCCTACCCTATGATCCACTTCCGCTTCCATGGTTCCAACCGCTGCCAGATCCACTCCCAGATATCTAAAACACTTTACTTCCTCCAGTTTTTCTCCATTCAAACTTACCTCCCAATTGACGTGACCCTCAACCCTACTGTACCTAATAACCTTGCTCCCATTCACATTTACTCTTAACTTTATATATATATATATATATATATATATATATATATATATATATATATATATATATATATATATATATATATATATATATATATATATATATATATATATATATATATATATATATATACATATATATATATATATATATATATATACATATGTATATATATATATATATATATATATATATATATATATATATATATATATATATATATATATATATATATATATATATATATATATATATATATATTCTGTGTCCCATTTTAGAAAGTTAATACAAGGAGGGGAGGATTTCCGGCCCCCCGCTCCCGTCCACTCTAGTCGCTTTCTACGACACGCGAGGAATACGTGGGAAGTATTCTTTCACCCCTATCCCCAGGGATAATATACAGATATATACACACACACACACACACACACACACACACACACACACACATACATATATATGCATATGAAAAATGTAAGAAACAATTTAGAAAACTAACTTTTAGCTTGAAATGAATGAAAAAATGAACGTCACATAATGGTTCAACCTCTGGCTATGGAAAAGGAAATGTACAATTTATTCGCACAAACGTCAATAGCAGTTCTCATCAATTTCACCACTGAATCAATAAGCTTCAATGTCTAAGCTACATTTTTCTCCAACTTCACTATTTTCTTGTCAAAACACCATGCATGAAAAGTATCACTCCAGTAACACAACTATAAACATTTACTTCCCCTTTAAAAAGTTCTGGAGAAGTCTGTCTCGATACACTGCGGCGAGGCGACGCGACGCTGACACAATCACTGTCACAATATCACTTCTGCCTCCTTCCAAGCGTTGTTTCAGGGAATAATTCCGGGTTGCTCTGGTTTCGTGAGGGGAAGCGACCAACAACGTCTTCCTCCTCCTCATCCTCCTCTTCCTCTTCCTCTTCCTCTTCTTCCTCCTCCCGCGAGACTCATTTAGGGATCTGTCTCGACTCATCTCCAGCCACAGGAGTCCTTCCTAGCCTTATGAGCCTAATGCAGTACTTCTGAAACCACACTGCTCTTCCCCAATCTACAGAGCATCAGATTGGGGAAGAGCAGTGTGGTTTCAGAAGTGGTAGAGGATGTGTGGATCAGGTGTTTGCTTTGAAGAATGTATGTGAGGAATACTTAGAAAAGCAAATGGATTTGTATGTAGCATTTATGGATCTGGAGAAGGCATATGATAGAGTTGATAGAGATGCTCTGTGGAAGGTATTAAGAATATATGGTGTGGGAGGCAAGTTGTTAGAAGCAGTGAAAAGTTTTTATCGAGGATGTAAGGCATGTGTACGTGTAGGAAGAGAGGAAAGTGATTGGTTCTCAGTGAATGTAGGTTTGCGGCAGGGATGTGTGATGTCTCCATGGTTGTTTAATTTCTTTATGGATGGGGTTGTTAGGGAGGTAAATGCAAGAGTCTTGGAAAGAGGGGCAAGTATGAAGTCTGTTGGGGATGAGAGAGCTTGGGAAGTGAGTCAGTTGTTGTTCGCTGATGATACAGCGCTGGTGGCGGATTCATGTGAGAAACTGCAGAAGCTGGTGACGGAGTTTGGTAAAGTGTGTGGAAGAAGAAAGTTAAGAGTAAATGTGAATAAGAGCAAGGTTATTAGGTACAGTAGGGTTGAGGGTCAAGTCAATTGGGAGGTGAGTTTGAATGGAGAAAAACTGGAGGAAGTGAAGTGTTGTAGATATCTGGGAGTGGATCTGTCAGCGGATGGAACCATGGAAGCGGAAATGGATCATAGGGTAGGGGAGGGGGTGAAAATTTTGGGAGCCTTGAAAAATGTGTGGAAGTCGAGAACATTATCCCGGAAAGCAAAAATGGGTATGTTTGAAGGAATAGTGGTTCCAACAATGGTGTATGGTTGCGAGGCGTGGGCTATGGATAGAGTTGTGCGCAGGAGGATGGATGTGCTGGAAATGAGATGTTTGAGGACAATGTGTGGTGTGAGGTGGTTTGATCGAGTAAGTAACGTAAAGGTAAGAGAGATATGTGGAAATAAAAAGAGCGTGGTTGAGAGAGCAGAAGAGGGTGTTTTGAAAAGGTTTGGGCACATGGAGAGAATGAGTGAGGAAAGATTGACCAAGAGGATATATGTGTCGGAGGTGGAGGGAACGAGGAGAAGAGGGAGACCAAATTGGAGGTGGAAAGATGTAGTGAAAAGGATTTTGAGGGATCGGGGCCTGAACATGCAAGAGGGTGAAAGGAGGGCAAGGAATAGAGTGAATTGGAGCGATGTGGTATACCGGGGTTGACGTGCTGTCAGTGGATTGAATCAAGGCATGTGAAGCGTCCGGGGTAAACCATGGAAAGCTGTGTAGGTATGTATATTTGCGTGTGTGGACGTGTGTATGTACATGTGTATGGGGAGGGTTGGGCCATTTCTTTCGTCTGTTTCCTTGCGCTACCTCGCAAACGCGGGAGACAGCGACAAAGTATAAAAAAAAAAAAAAATATATATATATATATATATATATATATATATATATATATATATATATATATATATATATATATATATATTTTAATATATATATATATATGAGTTTGGTTAAGTGTGTGAAAGAAGAAAGTTAAGAGTAAATGTGAATAAGAGCAAGGTTATTAGGTACAGTAGAGTTGAGGGTCAAGTCAATTGGGAGGTGAGTTTGAATGGAGAAAAACTGGAGGAACTGAAGTGTTTTAGATATCTTGGAGTGGATGTGGCAGCGGATGGAAACATGGAAGCGGAAGTGGATCATAGGGTGGGGGAGGGGGCGAAAATTCTGGGAGCCTTGAAGAATGTGTGTATGTTGAGAACATTATTTCGGAAAGCAAAAATGGGCATGTTTGAAGGAATAGTGGTTCCAACAATGTTGTATGGTTGCTAGGCGTGGACTATGGATAGAGTTGTGCGCAGAAGGATGGATGTGCTGGAAATGAGATGTTTGAGGACTATGTGTGGTGTGAGGTGGTTTGATCGAGTAAGTAACGTAAGGGTAAGAGAGATGTGTGGAAATAAAAAGAGCGTGGTTGAGAGAGCAGAAGAGGGTGTTTTGAAATGGTTTGGGCACATGGAGAGAATGAGTGAGGAAAGATTGACCAAGAGGATATATGTGTCGGAGGTGGAGGGAACGAGGAGAAGTGGGAGACCAAATTGAAGGTGGAAAGATGGAGTGAAAAAGATTTTGTGTGATTGAG